>NC_143429.1:7328750-7525000 GCF_059467195.1 Physcomitrium patens
ACCCAAAATTAATACCTGTAGAAATTTTATTCAATTTGCTATCAAACCCCAATCTTCGATCTGCCAAAGAGTCTTGGAATCGTCGTGGAGACTCAGTTTTGTACCTCAGGGTCTGATTTCGACCCTGGTTCATAACTGGCCCTCTCCGGGTATTAACATTTAGTTTTTTTTAAGTAATTTTTGCTAGAATTTACTCTTAACTTCTTCCTAAAGATGTCTATATCATTTATTTTTCCAATATACTTTATGTTGCCTTATTTTTGGCCCTACAAGTAAGTAGAAGCTATTTTTTCTAAAATGGCAGCATTAATACTAAAAGTTTTACTACCCTCCTATCTTTTATCCATATTTTTCTACCTTTTCTTTTAACTTGGATCTTCTATAATAAGATCCATATTATCATCTTTCACCATATAGTCATGTTACAACACGACAACCCGTTTGATATCACGATCTTAGAAAGGACTCCAGATGTTTGGTGATTTTACTAGAGGTAGGAACAATTCTTGATGATGTTCCAGATGTTTTATTTGAAGGAAGTTATGAAGGCCACAACAACAATCAAATAACTGGATGGTCTTTTTGCCCTGGTATGGGACACTATCAAAGGTTGAGAGGCCCTATCAATTATCTTCAAAGAGAACAAAGATCAGAGTATGTGGCAAATATAATTGGTCGCATCATAGATTTCTTCAACATATGATGACCGCTCTTCATGGAATTCATCCCTAGAAGGGTGTAATATCATGGACATATGCATGTAAGCTAGTAATTACATGTATAAATAGGTAGAAGTAAATAAAAGTACGTAAAAGTAAGTTAATTCTATAATATTTGCTATGAAAGCTTCTTAGAAGCTATATAGATACTACTTTGATTTTATAGATGTCTCTAATTAACTTTTTGGATTAGAAACGTGGTCAAAAAGTTGGCCATATACCACATATGTTGTTAGCTTAAAAAAAAATAAAAACTAACTACGTGGCCCTCATGTAAAAAAACTTGCCTTGTAAGTCAAGGCATGTGTCCTATAAAGTCAACACATATTTGAGGTCTTATAGAACATCGCAACATAACCTTAGTTAGATAGTATATATAGAGACAAGAGTAAAGCCCTCTTCACTCTTATCAACTCTTTTTTTGCTTCTAGCCTAATTTCAAGGGTCTCTAGTTTTTTTGTCTTTCGGCAATAGCCATTCCAATTTCTTTCTTAATATAGATATTGAGATATTTCTATTTTTTCATCTTTCTTTGAGAAAAGTCTTACTTGTTTATTTATTTTTATCAATTTCTTATTCTTGATACTAGCCATTTGATAAAAATATGCTTTTATACCTACTTAATACTATACTACACTATCATGTATATCAAATTTATAGAACTCTTCTTTCTCATAAGAAACAACCAACAACTAATTCTTGATCCAAAAAGTAGATTTCTTTGAGTAAATTTTATATTTTATACATCAATTTTTGTATTATACTAAATATGCTTGATTTACTATTATCTAATAGCTGAGACATAAGACATCAAAAACACTTCAACTTTCGACTATGTAATGACCTATTATCTTTTAAAGAAGAACAAATATATTTTTGCATGATGGCTTGGCAATGTATCAAGGAAGGATGCTTAAAGCAAGACTTGGCATTGTTTACTAAGTCATATCAATTCAAAAGTATTAAGCTTTTTCAAAACTATTAGAATTCTTATTCCATTAAATCAAGATTAAAGGACTTCTAATAAGATAAATTCCTCATTTGCCATATCTTCAATTCTTAAATCTAAAAAAAAAATTGTATCAAAAATTCTTATAAGAACATTGATGAAACCTTATTCTATAACAATCAAACTATCTAGCATCAATGTCATTTAAATTAGACCATCCAATACCAATGTCATCTAAATTACTGGCACAACTAGTTGCCACTACCAACAATTCATTCTTTGACCTTTGCAAATAGATAGTATCTATAAATCCATAATAATTGGTAGAGTTTTTATTCAAGAATTGAGTATTTTATACATTATGACCTGTCCTTATAGAAATCAATAGTTTGATTCCTTCCAAAGCTCCCTCAATAGCTCCATTCATACCATAGACTGCATCTTCTATAGTAATACATCTACAATATATTTTTAAAGCTCAAAAAAACTTAGCAAATTACATGTCTTTCATTTAGCTATTTTTTTTTAGTGATGATTATCTTCTATTCATTTGGAACTTCATCATGGTTGCTAATATATACAAAGCTTCAAATTCATATTGAATATCTTACTATTATACATCATTAATTGATAATATATATAACTTATTTTAGTCATGCCTTAATCACATTATGCTACCAACTTATATGTAAGTACAATAGTTAGGCAAGATCTAGTTTATTTTCATAGACTAATAAAATCTTACTTGGGATTATTTCAATAATATCAAATATTACCATAGAAAAAACTTAGATTTATCTTTCTTTTTATTTATGCAATACGCCAAGTTGGCTACTAGTAATGAAAGAAAGTTCATTCAAAGAGTGGCATCTTAATACTTCATTTGAACTTTCTCTTTAAATCTAATGCACAAGGTTGACATTAATGTATTTTTATCTAATGAGACCATGTTATATTACTTAAACATATATCTATAGTATTCAAGCTTCGTACCTCTATGATAACAAAAAAACAAGCATGTCATTATTTTTTTAGCCACTATAGTAACACTTCTTGGTCAAATAATCAATATGTATATAATTATGAAGCCAAAGATTACATTACTATTTTGAAAAATCTCTCCAAGTAGCTAGCATTGCTACATAATGATACTTGTTATAACAAACTTGATACTTTCAAAGACACCTTTAATACAAGATTCAAACAAAAGACATTTTTATGCAACATTTGTAACATATTAGAATACCATGCAATGATATGTTTACTTAGATCATTTATATTCAAGCAATTAAGAGATATGAAAAAAGATCTAGAAGCACAAAAGGTCCATTTAAATAAGATGCCACATTTTTTAATAGCAACGATATAAAGGCCTTTATAAGACCACTCATTTTCATGTCGATTGCTTTTTTTTAATTCAATTGCTCTTTAGCTTCTAAATCTAATATTTTAATACAATCCTAAATTGTATTGGAACTAATCTAAAGAAACAATTTATCTTTGACAATTAATATGGAATATAATGTAATTGCACTTGAATTCACAATCATAAAACTTCTTAATCTACAAATCACACCTCTCAATATTCATATAACTATTGTAAATAGTAGCACTTATTGTCTTTTTGAAATAGTCTTAATCATTATACACATTTTAGGCATCAAGACTATTATTAATATCATCCTTAGCTTCAAAGATAAGGTACTTTGTGGCCATTATTGGATAATTTAAACCTCCTATCTACCAAATGTGGTTGATCAATATATGACACTCAACCTATTCAACATAACACTCTAAGTAATATCACTATTAGTAGTGATTATGGTACTAAGAATTAGCAATACAATTCTTGAATCTCCCATTCTTGTAGCCAACTACAAATACTACAACTCCTTGGTTTTCAACAACTTTTGAGTATTCAATGATTGTCTCTATATTTAGATGTTTTTTAATTACAAGCAAAGAATACAACTTCTAATATCAGCATCACAACAATCTATATTTATTTGGATTGTACAAACTTTCACCATTCTCTTCTTTTCATAGTATGTTCACTGTACAAAATTCGCTCTACTTTGTCCAACCAAATATTACATGGACATTCAATCATAGTAATGGCTTATAGAGTATTATTGTACTATCATTTGTACATAGAATTTAAGACTGCTATTACCAAGGAAAGATCACCACATTGATTGTCAATCTCTTGGTCTTTTTTATACATATTCAAGTTAATCAAATCTTGATCCCACTTGTAATAATTCCTACTAAAGATATTATTTGGTTCTCCTTAACTAGTGACACTAATATCAGCTTCAATGACACATTACAATCCAACTTGATTAGAATATCAATGATAAGAATATACAATCCTATATGCATTTTGCTACCAAATCAATAATAATTCATCACTACTATGTGAAATATCCATCTTAACATTATTTAACAATCAATCAATGACATCACATAACTAGACTAATATATAAGAACCTGAGTGTTTTGAGTATATGATTAATAAGCCTTGAAAAAACTATTCTATTGGAATATAATATGGTCACTAGTGTTATACCTGTTAGCAAGTTGGATACAAAGAAATCAACAAAAGGCATGATATAATCAATGAAGAAATAAAAAAGTAAATTGATGCAACTATGGCCAATCCATCTCTTTTTTTGTAGGCATCAGTAGTAGTTTTATTCAAGAAAAAGGATAATAGCATGTAATTTTATATTGATTATCAATAATTGAATGACATTACTAAAAAAAGATACATATCTACTATTGCAAATTGATGACACTTTAGATCAACTTCAAGGTGTTACTATATCTTCTTTCATTGACCTTACTAAAAGCTTCTAGCAAGTATTGTTATCTCAAACTGTTAAAGAGAAGACAACCTTTATCTGTTAATATAGATTATTTTAGTTCAATATAATGCTGATTGAACTTTGTAATATATCACATACATTCTAATATTTGATAGACATAATACTAAAAAAATTGCAATAGAAATGCAACTTAGTATATATAGACGACATCAACATATGTTCACAAGATTTGAATTCTCACCTCATAGATCTCATACATATCTTTGCTTATATGAGAATTATTAGGCTAAAATTCAAAGCAAAAAAGAATATGTAATTAAACTCCCAAAGCTCACTTATTTCAATTATGTTGTTTTTGTTGTTGACCTATGACCAAATTCCACCAAAATCTAGGCTATTTTACAATTTCCAACTTCCATCAATTTGGAGTGCACACAATCTTTTATTGGATTAGTTCATCATTATCAACGATTGGTGAAGAATTTTGCAATCACTATTGTACCTCTCTATATCCTCATGAAGAGAAATGTAGCTTTTATCTAGAAATTAGTAGAATAATCTGTCTTTGAGAAATTCAAAGTTGACCTATGTTTTGTTCTCTTGTTGATATACCTTCACTTCCACTTACTATTTATACAATAAACTAATACTCGTTGCAATGCTACTAGAGCCATTTTGAGCCAAAAATTCAAAGAAGTCAAGCATATGGTGGTCTTTGCATCTAGACACCTTTCAAAAGTTGAAAAAAATTAAAGGATCAATGATATTGATATTTGAAGTCAAGTATTTTTGTTTATATGTGTATGGCTCAAAATTTGTGATTGAAATAAATCATACAAATCTCTAAGCACTTGTGAAATTATAAGATCTTATAAGGCAATTGGTATAATAGGCACTACTTCTCTAAACTTACAACTGCACAATCATCTATAAATCCAATAAGTTATATGCCAATATAGATGCCCTAACTTGCACTAAATTCCAATCACTTCAATCCTACTCCACTTTTTAGGATGTAGATTCCATATAGCACCTATGCTATTTTTTGAACATCCAAAAGTCTAATGGATCCTAGAGCCTCACCATATTATTGTGACATCACTTCTTCACAACAAAATAAGATGGACATCTAACTATGTTTTGATAAAAGTATGACAATATAGCATGTCCTAGTTTTATCATTATTTTTGCCACGTTAGATGATTATATACATGATCATGACATATCTTGGTTTTTCTATGAAGATACTTGAAGCATATGTATGTCACTTCTTTCATATCAATAATATGCTCCTTTGCAAGGAATTACTTCACATGTAAGAATTTTTTAATAAATATGTTTAAACCATGACAAGCTCTATTATTGTGATGGCTTTATTTGAGCATTTAGAAGAAGAACTCATAGAGACAAGCACTCTTGACCTAGCCCACAAATAAGACAAACTACTTGGCATATAATGTGAGTATATATAATAGAAGTTATATTATTTGATGCTTTAATAGAAGCCTACCAAATTGGTTCAATTGCTATTGATTTAGATAAAACTTTAGTCAGAAGAGTGAGATACCATCTCTTTTAATACCTCACACAAGATGGTACTATCTTTTACAAAAAGTTTACTCCAAAAGATATTTGCATACTATAGGTGCTCAAGGTTTCTAAACTTCGTTAAATTCTAGAGTTATTCTATGTAGGACACATCTTGACAATGCAACACACACTCAAACAACTATAAGAGATATACTATTAGATCCAAATGGTTGACAAAGTGACAAGCTTTATTTATAAATGCTCCATATATCAAGAAAAATATATTCATGGCAAAAATACCACACTCCGCATATTGACTTTCATTTCTATCTTTAAATCTTTTGTACAAATTGAGATGAATCTAATAAATCTATTAATGATAAAAATGGGTAGTCACAAATATGTGATTGTTTCTACTTATTAACTCCTAAAGTAGATAGAATTACAAGCATTAAAAAATAAAGAGAGCAAGTAGATTATATTAAAAAAAAAAAAAAAAAAAAAAATGACTCTATCATGATATAGCATAGAGTCCTATTGAAATCTTTACTAATAATAGAAGTGAGTTCTATAATACACTAATGGATATATTGGTAATCCATCTTTGTACCAAATATATCACCACTTCACCTTACTACTTGCAATGCCATTGACTCATTGAACAATTCAATTGAATGTTATGTTCATTAAGAAAAATAGTGAGTAAGATAAATACTAGTACACAATGTTGTCAACAATCATTTTTGTATATCACACTAGTGTTCATTCAAGTACAAGTTTTTTACTCTTTGAAATGTTATATAGCTATAAATTATGACTTCTCATCATTCCAATAGATACAACCTCAACCATCATCAAGCTCACCGAATTGCATGGCTGTCTAGATGGATTATTACAACATCATGCCTATTTTAGCATACAAGTATATGACAACATCAACAAAGCACAATGCCTCCAAAAAAAGAGCATGATAAAAAAAATTATGTATACATGTGAATTTGTCACCAAAGCCAGAACACCTATGTGCACACCAATTCTATAGACCAAACCTGGTTTACCACCATGACTCAACTGCTCTGCAAAGAGCTGTTCGCCATCCTTCAAGCTGAATCTAGCAATTTTCAGTTTCGGGGTTCCAGGCAACGATGAGTCGAAGTTGCCTCATTTCAAACAAGGCCTTGCAATGCAATCTTGAAACTCCATGTTGTGAACGTAAAGCAGAGGTAAAATTGTACACGGGAAGGGATCACCTCGACATAAAAGAATCTGGACCCAGTTGGCAGTGTTTCAAGGACTTCCTAGAAAGGATCGAGTATGGCAAACCTTCCAAGATGGTTCTTTTTTCTGCGTTCAAAAGATTATATTGGATTAGAGTAGGAAATTCAAACATTTAGGTGGACAACAAGATCTTTGCTTCTTATCAAAAACTTATACTTGCATGACTATACAGTACTCTTGCTGCACTTACAAATTAGTGTGGAATAATTAATTATTGGAAGGTGAAAAATAAGCAGTTCACACATACACATTTGAAGACACTGGTGTGCTCCGTATTTGTGCAGAAATTCCATATTGGCTTTTTCTTTGTACAGTCGATTGTTTCTAGTTAGATTGTTTTGTCGAATAGAAAGATGGCAACAATAACTTCCTAACATGTAACTAAGCCATCATATAGAAAGCATGCCTGATTTCAAAGATAGTACGAATGAACCAGCACGTGAAGCATAAAATTTACAGTCTTACATTGACTGTGAACAAGTAGCATGTGATGATGTGACAATCACGTTCTGTACGTAAAACAAATATAAAACGAATGTCGGCTGGACGTCAACACTGGAAGGATATTTTCACTTAAAACAAAGACTGCAAAGTAGCACATGGCGAAAGAAGTATGGGGACATCTTGCCTGCTACTGCTCTGGAGAAGTTTCATCTGATTTCCAGAAATGCTGTAATTGGTAGATTAGGATTGGTAATCACCAGAACTTCCTGTTGAATTGTTGTGTGGAGCAGCATAACTGTTTCCAATAAAAGTAGGTCTGCCCCATTTCTCGCCAACAGTGAGACTGAAATAGGCAATTCATTCCTTCCCACTGGAATTACCACCTGCGCATACAGACCAAAATTTACAGTATGAGAAAAAGCAGGTGCAGCATGAATATTGACAAGATCAACAGTTAGCGGTGTAGACAACTCGAGAAACTTTTCCTAATTTAAAACAACATACCTCGGTCTCCCTTACAGCTTTGAATACAATTCTTGATGCCATTACCTGACAGCACCTCGACAAAGAAGAAAGGCTCATAAGAGCTTGTGTTTTATACTCAAAAGTTTCTAATTCATTAGATACTGCAGCCGATTTTGGTGGTAAAGAAGGTAATGCAGGAACCACCAGAATTGCATCGTTCTGCAATGTGTCGAAAGAGAGATCAATCTTAGTGGATAGTCAGCCGAGGTTCACATTAAGTGATTTTCTTTCTTTCTACAACCTAGTAACCAAATCGCAGATTCATTTGTAGACATTACAACAAGAAAATTAATAGTTTCTGAAGCATTTCTAGAGCGAACTGATATCAAGCAAAAGGGAGAAAATAATAAAATAAAATAAAATAAAATAAAATTTTAAAAAAAGGTGAGGGGGGGGGGATGACCATCATGCCTTGAGAAGGTTGTTCATTAAGGAACTTATCTCCTCCCGCACCTGTATTGCAATGACCCTAAGCGCTTCAGAATCGGGCAACAACACGGCTTTGTGAACTCGTGATTCAACTGTTCTCGTTAGATATGGCTTCGCCTTAGCAATCCATTCTCCATGATTGCCTTTGAACTCGTGCCTGTACATCGATCAGAAATATTACGTACCTGATTTACAGTCGTGATCATGAGGACACGTTGAAATAAACATAAATTTGAAGAACTGATTCATTATCAGCTTCCTTCTTTTGATCCGACAAATCGATTTAACAATATTTACTCTCCACTTTAGAGACTTTTATATTATGTTCCCCGGTCTTAGCAGCTAAAGTGGTAGCCATCCATATGCTCACATAAGGCATTCAATATAATAGTTTCTACCATTTAGGTGGTTGGACGTTGCAGAAACAAACTCTAATCTAGATAAGCAAGTTACCATATTAATATGTTCAACCCACCTCTGGAACAAAAGCATACTCTCTCGAAGCACATCAAGAGCTGTGTACTGGGAAGAATCGAGACCCATGCGCTCTAGTTCTTTCTTAAAAGTTTGAATTGCAGGAGCGTGGTCCTCTAGGTACTCGATGAAGTTGAGGTTACATAATGTATGACCTGTAGTCATGACACAAGTCGATAAGTATGACCGGCTCGACTCTCAATCGTCACAGAATATTCAGTGGACCACTCTGTGGATGATGATGATGGACAAATTTTACAATCCTATCTCAAGCCATAAGTGCAATCATGTCAACTGTTCACTGTTCTCAATGTTAAAAACCGCAGCTCAAGCAATGTCTGGTGAATTACGTCCAACAGTTCGTTGGACTGATCTGGCCAACACATCTGCAGTTCGTAAATGAGATACGGCTGACAGTTTGAACACATCATGCGCCATGTAAAATCGCTTAGGGCCCTTGCCATCCATCACTACATGAGGACATAATTGTCGGCCAACTAGGCGTAGCAAACCGGCATTTCTCGCGAACCAACCTGCAACATTTAACAACTTTCTTAGAACAAGAGTTGCTCAAAAGCACTACGGAGTTCACACGACTATAGGTAGAGACTCACTGCTATTGTAACCCATGCCAAATGTGCCAGAGTCAGCTTATCTAGCACATAGTTTTCCTCCAGTTTGGAAAGGATGACTTCAATCGTATCTTCAGTAATGTTAAGTGACTCTCGCAAAGTAGTCCAAAACAAGCTTATGTTTTCTCCTTGTGCCTTAATTAAAGCAAACTGGAGTGTAAGACAGCAAAATGTCTATAACAGTTCAATCACGATAAGGTGCTTCGAAGTAAAGAAAATTTCTCGCAGTAGCTCACCTACGGCATCGAAACTGGAGGCCACTGGAATTGTACCCTCCAACGAAATGGCTCCGTGTGAAGAACGGAATCCCAAAACTCCACAACATGCAGCGGGTACTCTTACATCACCCACTGTGTCGATTCCTGAGGCACCAATTTTTAACTGAAAAGTGTTAAGCACATCTGCTACAACCTACCAGATGATACTTCAGATGATTAGCATAATGGTAATAAACAGTTTGTAGAAATGATACGAACATTTGACCATGCTCTTCCAGGGCAAAACTCACTAAACCCGGGCTAATAATTAGCCAACAGGAAGTAGTGAGTGTATTAGCCACTAAGATAACAGGAATTCTTACCAATAGCAAAATCAACAACCTTGCTACCCACTGAAACAGCTGCACCACTGGAAGAGCCTCCACAAATTCGAGAAGTGGAAAAAGGATTTTCCGGTGTTCCTAACCATCTGTTTGCCCCTAAAAGGCTGGGCACCCATTCCTATATAAGTGAATAAAATTTTACGAATGCAGGTCATAAAGTCTAAACGTCAAATGAAAAGCCCGAAAACATTTAGTTGAAAACAGATGACCTATAATTTGCAAAGTAATCAGTGACGAGAACAATCGTACATGCGAAATGTGAAGCGTCCACTGGCGTACACGACTAAAAAATACAGAAACGAACATGAGAATTCTTATATGAAAGCGCATGTCATGGAAGACAATCCTACCTCTGGTATTCCTACAGTATTTCTGAAAGCAACAAAAGTCATCCATGATATGTTGTGCTGCATTCAAAGTTGCTTTTTGAGACCAAAGTTCATAATAAGTGATGCTTCGTGAAGCTTAGCTCCAGTGCCTTCTCCCACCGCTTTGAGAAATTAAAATACCAGCAGTCATGGAAATTATAGTAGAAGAGAATCCATGCATAACGACTTTTGTTGTCTCAACTCGAGTGAGAACATGTTGCGTCAGCAAGGGTTAAATTGGACTTTGATTTAGTTCAACCAGCTTTAGAACTAATCAAGCAATACATGCCACATCTCACCAAAGTATGATGATTAGCATCGATACCAGAAACCCATTTCGTCCATGATTGTCTTGCCAATGCAGGTTGCGCCAGCCTTCCTCAATTTTACCAAGACAGGTGCCGTTTTGATAGCTGGTTCATGCGAATTTTCCCAATCTGGACTACCAAAACCTGTAATCTTCTTTTCCACATCGAATCTGAATGCCCTCAAGCAAATTTAAAAGTACACTTGATTAATTGTTTCATTCGATCAACGTTACCAGCGTAAAGCATTCTATCTTGCATGCCCCTCCCACCCTTAATCGAGAATTTTCAAGGTGCATTGCAGGAAACTACAAAGGGCAGCTCATAATGTGCATTTCTTAACATGAAGCAATGGGAAAAATCTCTCCGAGGTCATACAGGGGTTGGGAGTAATAAAATCGGGGAATGACTTACGAATCCTGAGCACAAAACTTTCGTTTATAAAGAGCATCTTCAAAGTGATAGACATCAGGTTTCAATTGGACGTAGTGACATATTGAAGGATGACGATTTTTTCGCAGTCTATTTCCACCTTTTGCAAAAAGGTTGGTTATCCTGGAGCCGATATTGAGAACCTTTCTATGACCCTTGACATTTCCAATATTCCCATTGGTGACGATTATGCCGGCCACGCCCAACCCCATGAGAAACCATGCTTTCTTTGGAATCCGTCTCAACAATGCAGCCAAGCTTGACTTAAAACCTCCTTCATTATCGACATGAATGAAGTCGCTGACAGTTTCCATCGCATTTTGAACCTCGCCGTCGATAGCATTTTCCACAGCATCTATGCTACTACTCGCATCATGTTTAGCCATGCTCATTCACAATCTCGCAATATTTGCCAAACCGCTATCATCTTTCTGTATCCAGTTTACACACCACATGAGCACTGCAAAGAATATCAACGCCACCTTCGCTCCTGTTCGCTTTACCATCTTGACCTCCACGCCATTCTGCTCCATCAATTCTTTCTCATCTTCTTCTTCTTCTTCTTCTTCCAATTCTTAATGACCACCTCTCTCACCTTCCATGTACTCCATCGACGTACATATGAAACTCTTGACGTTTCTACATACCAGTATTCGCATTGCACAACATTTCCAAGCCTCCAAATCCATCAACACAGGGAACCTCTCCATTCTTACATCAATCACCAAACACTCGCACCATTATGCTGTAAAATTGCAAAACATTATATCCCATGCCTAAAAACCCTCTGCGTTATCGCCCATGCCAGTTAATCAACCTCCTGCGCGGCTCTAACGATAAGTTGCCTTCCACACAGACGGAATTGGTACAAGTCCTACGGTCGAATTCTAAGATCTGGACCAAAATGAATGCCATCCGACGAAAAGGGGCAAGGAAATGAAGAGAAAGCGAGAAGCGCCGAATGTTGCTTGCTTTCTCTTCCATGAGGCATGCATGGCCTTTGTGGAAAGCAAGCATCCACACATCCCGCTCCCGCGCGTCGTCGACTGCCCACGGCCATTCGCGGCCGTTTGCGTCTGTCTGTCGGCTACGAGAGTGCTATCAATGGCTCTCTCTCTCTCGATTGGTGATGGAGAAGGCAAATGGAGTTACGGTGCCTGCCCCATATTGTTGTGCATGAGTGGGTGATGAGTGCGGTTTGATATGAAGTGGGCTTTGGGTGTCTATCGAAACACTCTTTTAAAACGTACATACATCAGCGATACATGAAGGTGGAACATCTCCTCTCTACCAGAGTGTGCGATTATTCCCAGAATTTGATGGTGGTGAGGGTGACTGCGCATCTTCATTGAGAAAACGATAACGCCACGGGAGCGGAAGGTTCAGGCAGATGTGATGATGGCGAGAGAGCTGGATTCGTGGAAAACTACCCCGCCTTTTCGTCAAGTTACAAACCAACGCAGCTGGAATCTCAGGGACGGTATCCTATTCTTCTCCGTCGTCCATAGTCCTCTTCCGTACTGCCACCGAAGTCATTTGGTCGATTGGACCCAGTTGCAGTTACACTAAAGGGAAAATACAATGAAAAACATTGATCAGCAGGTGCCCCCAGTGAGGATCGAACTCACGACCTTTCCCTTACGAAGGGAACGCTCTACCACTAAGCCATGGAGGCTTTCTACCTCATCTTCCTGGCGAAACCGGACAAATATCAATATTTATTTAATTTTTCTAATTTAACCTCCTCTTCATTCCTTAAGACTGGGTTTGACTGGTCAACCTGAAACATAAGCACCAAATATGAAGGTATACTTTGACGACCACTGGAAAGACCATTTAACATTGGCATGCATAGTAGATAGTAGTCTAAGTGTACACAGCATGACAAAGTAAGTCTGGCAGGTTGAAGTTGCAAGGGGGAGAGGAAATTGACATAAGTTGGGTGGGGTAGGGTGGGATGAAGGAGGTCTATAACTCCCACTCTATTCATGCCTGGTTTTTATTATTATTTGCTTTGCTTTGCTTTGCTTTTGCCACACTGAGGATCCCACACCAGGCATTGGGTTATTGCAGTTTTACTAGTGCTGGCCCAGGGTGAGTGAGTCCCCTCTCACATCACTTCCCTTACCCATGCATGGCCTTCACTCACACTCAAGCTTTCTCTGTTTTTTACTCCACATGATGTTCACAAAGTACATTGCACCTTCCACACCACTACATTTCAGAAATTTACTCCTTTTAGTGGCCATTCACCAACAAAATTCTCTAAAACAACAAGAAGCTTTCATACTTGGAAGAAAAAACGGCCATCATCTATGTTGCATCCATCACAATCACCATTCATCCATCAAAACAATTTTATCCAATACCAAGTTGTTGAATGATTCTATCTACCAAATTTTTCTTATTTACTTATGGTGCTATTATATGGAGACAGATTATTAATATATGCTATGTAAGCTACAATTTCATACTTATACTGTATGAAGCACTGAATCTATGTTCATGACTCACACAACCCACAACAAAAAGCTTAACTTACAAGCTCTAAATCAAACAGAAGTTAGCAATAACCCAATTGTTCAGGCTGTTTCTTTATTACTTTTTACATAATGGGAATATTTATCAGTGAACAAAAACATATCTTAAAGCAACAGCAATGTCAAAGGACTTAAAATAGAGGTCAATATTCAAAACTTGTGGGCAACCAGTACATGTACTTGAAAATTCTAGAAGAGAAACAAGCATTTCTACTATAAATAAATAAATATAATAATAATAATAATAATAATAATATATGAAATAAAACCAAGCAATAAAACAAACCCTCAATGGTCAACACTGCTTGAAAAAAAACTGTTTGCCATTGATTCAATTCAACAAAAGAGCACACAACCCTGGAGCACAAGTTTGACTTCAATTTTAGATCTTTTCACCAAGAATAATGGGATACATCAAATAATGAGTTCCATGGTAGTGTTATAGGTAGGTAATGCATATATATATATATATATATATAGATATATATATATTATTTAGTATATTGAATTGGATAATACTTGCCACTTGGATCATGAATTTGTAGTTCTCACTTACGTACTTGGAAGCAACCATGCTTGTGTGGCTGTAGGCAAAGCTGCATTGAATCACACTGCAAAGTGGAGTGCTATTTTTAAAAGGAGAGTTGGCTCTATTTGGTAAGGAGTAGGTCCACCAATTATGTTCAACCCCCTCTCCAAGACAAATTGTTGAATTTGTGTTTTTTTGTCCTTTTTCCTTTTTTTTCTCCTTGTTAAATGGTATGATTGCATGAGTTTGGACGGGGAAAATAAGTGCTGCTGTAAATTTATGCAACTAGTCATGTTTGTGATGTCATAATTTTTTTTTTTTTTTTTCCAATCTAGTCTAAAATTAATTGTAGAGTGAAATAAATTAAAATAATATGTTTGACTGAAGTTTGTTGGAAGCATACTCTTTGTTATGAAAGACAAGGAGATAGAATTAAATGATGTTATTTTACCTTTGTTCTACTTGTTTCATATTCATGATCTTCAGGTTATTTGGTTATCTATTTGTGTAAATGGGAAATAAACTATTATATATATATATATATATATATATATATATATTTATTTATTTATTTGTGCATGTATGTAGATGAAACCAAAGTTCATAGTTGGATGTAAATAATTGATGGGCATTTGTTGTCTGATGGTCCACAAGGAAACAAAGCTGGCCATACTCTCTGATTTTATTTTATTTTTTTGAAAAGTAGTGAACATATTTCTAACTTTAATATATTAGAGAATGTTTCCTTGTGATCAAATGTGTATCTCACTCCTCCACTTGTTTGTGTCATATACCACAGAAGAAGAAGCTTCTTTTTGAGCTTTAGTGGTGGCCCAAATACATCAACTAAGACACATCTATCAATAATTGGTAAAGTTGAGATTTGAATACACAAGTGAGTAAATGCAAAAATCATGAAGAATGTAATTTGTGTGTCTCTTTCAAAAAAAACAATAAAAGTAAGAATAAACAAGAGATAAATGAATCTAGCTCTTCCTTTTTTGAATGTTTTTTTTTTATTATTTGTTCAATTATGGAAAATATGTATGTGGATGGATTGAAGCTTCCCTTTCGTATCAAATCAACATATTTTTACAGAGTTTATAATGGCATGATTGTATTTGTGATTGTAGCCAATCATTTCAAATTTTGTATAAGGAGTTACAAGTTTGAAGTAACAATTGACTTTCATGCACAACTTATTTAAAAAATGAGGAACATTGAATGAAAAATTTGCTATGTTGGATTGAATTATATTCATATAAAAAAGAACTAAAAGGAACGTCAATGAATTACATTTTAAATGCATTTCGTTTCAATAATTTCCAAATTAAAATATAATTAATATTTTAATTTATCTATATGATCTTTAGTCTCTTATTTAATTGGCAATTGAGATCTTTTTTAGATTGTGAGAATATTTTTACATGCCTTTTTCCTGTTAACTTATAGACTTTCCAGAGGTGGTAAATGGACTTAGAAAATAAGATCACAACATTATGAGCACCTAAACAAAAGCATTCAAATCGTCGTCGGGATCCATTCCCGAGGCCCTTCAAACTTTCGAGGAAGACGAGGCCGTGGGAAGCATCGGCGGGGGGGGGGGACCTTCTTCATGCGCACGAGCATGAAGAATTGTCCTCCTCTTCGGGATGCTCCGTCGGCGAATTGTTTGATTGCCTCGTCTCTCCCTTCGTCTCGACATGAGACTCTCTTCGAATTCGTCACGTGATTCTGCTCGAGACGACGAGCGTGGGATCGACCTGTGGAGCGATTCGCCGTCGCTGCCCACAGACGCACTCGTCTACGCCCTCTGTTGATCCCGCTTGGGGGTCGAAATTTTGTTCATGAATTGGGTGTGAAGAGGTCAACGAGGGTGCGAGCCTTGTCCGATTCTGTCGCGAGTTTGCTGCGGCGATTCTCCTGGGGTCGAGCTTGATGTGGGAGTTGTGAGAGTTTGTTGGGAGGATTGTCCTCTGAGGTGGACAAGGTTCATGACTAGGGGACTACCGGAACGTCCTTCGACGTGACTGTGTCACTCACTATTCGCGCGACTCGTTTTTCGGGGTGACCTTTGAATTTGGGAGTGACGTGCGCGTTTCTTGACGGGTTTGAGGTTCCACGGCTTCAGTTCAACTCAATTCTCTTGTGTGACCTCTTCTATGTATGAGCTCCGCCTCGTTCCCCCCTCCCCTCCCCCTTTGTTTTTATTTAATTATGTTTTTTCTCTTCCATTTGTAGTTCACAGAATTTTTATTTTATTTTTTTCATTCTTCGCTGCTTAAATTTGTCAACTTCTTTTCTTCCCATTCGTTCGTCGTTGCGCTGCGAAGCTTAGACCGAAATTGTTGAATGAGAGCGAGAGCATTTGTTGGTTTCTTCAGTTTCTCTTTTGAAGTCAATACAAGTCTTGGTTTTGTGTTTTGTGTTTTGTGTTTTTTCTTTTTAAATTCCTGAGAAAATCTTAGGTAACTCGTAAGCGCAATGACTTGAGAGAATTGCTGGAGCTTGAAGGTTTGTTTTCTTCTCCCTGAGAATTGTGACCCCTCCTGGAGCTATCATCAGATCACGGAAGGGTCCACAGCTTCGGAAGCTCGCGTTTGTGCGGAAATGGGAGGGTGTTTGGATTTTAGTGTAGTAGAGTTTAAGCTGAGTCGGCTTCGCAGACATTATAAAGCATGTGGTCTAAAATCTGAGATGATAGACATCGACAACGAAACCAGAATGCATTGCTGGACTCCGACGCCGCCAATCGCCGAAGCAGGAGTGTGGTCCGTTCCGACCACAAAGCCTTCTCTCCTTCTCCTTCAAGGATTTGCGCCGGAAGGCATGCTCTGCTGGGAGAATCAGATTGCAGCTTTCGCGAGGGATTACAATGTCTATGTCCCCGATCTGCTGTTTCTCGGGAAGTCGGTTACGGAAAGTAAGCAGAGGTCGGAGACGTTTCAAGCAGAATGCATCGCGAAGATGTTGCAGATGTTAGGAGTGCAGAACGAGGTGCATGTAGTGGGAACCAGCTACGGCGGTATGGTCGCCTTCCGGATGGCGGAGAAGTATCCCGAATTTGTGAACAAATTGGTGCTATCGAGTTCGGGGATTTGTATGGCACCCGATAACGACAAACCATTGCTGAAAAAGCACGGATTTTCTCATATCTCACAGATCTTGATTCCATCGGAGGTGGTGGAGGTAAAGGCGGCGATCGCAGCTGCGACCGTTAAACCTCCGTGGCTGCCTAACTTTGTTTACAGAGACATTCTCAAGGTGAGTTTCATGACTTTGAACGAAGTTTCAGTTTTCCCATGTTTTAAGATTCTGTCATGCTGAGCGCATCTGCTGCATCGGATCTGAACGCTTGTGTGTTGGTCACGACCCTGTAATCGAAGGTTCTGCACGAGGAGCAACGGGTCGAGAGAAAACAACTATTGGATGCACTTGTCATTGGCACGGAGAAAGCGTTTCCTCTTCCTAAGCTGACACAGCCCAAGGTGCTGATTCTATGGGGCGAGCACGACCAAATCTTCAACAAGGAATTGGCTTACAAACTCCAGGAGTAAGTTCTCCCATCCCCGTCATAGATCTACCCACAATCACAGAAGCACAAAATCACCACAATCCGTCTGTGATACCGCGTCTACGCATTAATCGCAAACGTGGACACGGAGGAAAGAGTCCACAGTTTACTTGATTATTCGTTTCAAAGATCAGACGACCATGACAGGAGTCGATCCGGTTTCGCAAGGTTCCTTCTCCTCCACTTGCAATCCCGATCCCTCAACCTGTCAGATCTACAGACAAGACAACGTCATCGCCGCAACAGCCAGATCTCTCTGCCAAAGCATTGTCAGGCTTTACACGTTTTGCTCCAACATTGACCTCCTCGTCGCAACCATTGCACAGTAAAGCTGGCATAGTTCAGCCGCTATTTCCAGGACAGCAGTGACGGTTACGAAGCACACACTTCTTCCACATCGATGCCACTGAGCCTGATATGATTCCAGCGGGGGACGTGTTCTAACAGTGCAGTTGTTGGGGTGTGTGTTGTGTCGTGTTGACGCAGGCATCTGGGGAACAGGTCGGAAGTGGTGATGATGACCAACTGTGGGCATGTCCCGCAGCTTGAGAATTCGCGAGAGTACAACCGCATCGTGCTGGATTTCCTGCGGGACCGCCAAGTCACTGCCGCTCCCAGAGCTGGTCAAGTCGCGCAAGCCAAGTCGTCCTCGTCGTCGTGATCATCGTCGCCGCCTCACTCAGTCCCTCGCTCGGTCTCGCCCTTACGCCGTGCCACTACTCCGTCAACGCTGCTAGCCCACTTCCGTCGTCGTTCACCTTCGTCTCCCACATTCGTCGACGCTGCGTTTTCCGTCCAACTCTCCGTCGCGGCGCAATTTTTTCTTCGTTTGTGGGTATGCATGTATGGTGCACGATAGTAGCAGGGTTTTTAACTAGGTGGGTTAGCTACGGAGTGGTTTAGGGTTGTACCTGATACTTCACTTTTAGGGTTTCGGTAGTTGTGGTTACTTTTGGTTATATGACTTTCAAGGGTGCAATATTATGTAGGATTTTGCTCTTGAGTGACTGCTTTTTGGTTGTAGAGGAAAAATAAATAGGTTGTTTTCTACTTTCATGTGTTTTGTTTTGTTTGCATTTGTATTTTTTGGATGTAATTTTTTGGTAAATTTTTTTTTTTTTAAATTTTAAATAAAATGCTTAAGAATTGATGTCAATTCTTAAACATTTTTTAAATAGATGTTTTGAGAGACTTTCGTAAATTGGTAAAAATTAATACAATTGTATTTTTTTAAAAAATAAAATTAACTAAAGTTCAAAGACAGTAAAAAAATCATTAGTTTAGAGTGGTATAATGCTTTTAGAATATATATGTATGACTAAAATTATATATGATATTTAATGAAATATTATATGATTTTATAAATATATTATTATTTTAAATTAAAAATGAATAAAAATAAAATAACTGTATATTAAATAAAAAGAAATAAATTTTGTTTAAAAATTAAAAATTAAGAATTTTAGATGTTTGATAATTATATATATATATATGTATGTATGTATGTATGTATGTATGTATGTATGTATGTGATATATCTTTTATATTCAAGTAAAAGTGTGTGTATTTCTTTGTAATACAACATTTTTATTTATTTAAATTGTTTTTTTGTCCATTAAATGTGAAAGAATTGGTAAAAATAAATACTTATATAAAGTAGATTACTTTAAGCACCTACAATCTCCAATATTTAAATCTTTAAATTAGAATAAGACATCAACTTTGATAAAGTAAATGACTTATTTTTAATAATAATGATTATTTATTTATTTATTTATTTATTTATTTATTTTTGTTGTAAGAGAGCTTGATATTATATTAAGCTTTGGCTTTGACTATTTGCTTGTGGTGTCATCTAACTTACTACTCTTATTATTTTTAGCATGTACTAGTGGCATACCTTTGGTTGTATTTAATTTATTAACAAAATCATGTGAAGGTATATTACTACATTGTCTATTTTATAAGCCACCCAATCATCTATGTCTACTTTTATGTGTAGTTCACTTTTCTAATCTTTGTTTACAAAATTAAGAGCTTTCTTTGTATCCAACAGATTGGGATTTTATTAGGGTTACACAAAATTTAATATATTATTTTTATTATTATTAATTTTTTTATTGAATTTTTTATTGATGATAATAAATTATTCACTTAAATTTTGAATTTTTTTTAAAATCTTACTAAAGAGGGGAAAAGAAAAAAAGAATCCTCTAAGATGCATAATTTATCATAAAAAAGAGAGTATGAGTTTAAAATTAAATTAGTGTGTTCACTAATGTAATTTTCTAGTTGTGACTTTTAAAAAAAATTATTTAAAAACATATTATTCATAAAATTATAAATTAAAAATAAAGACAAAAGGTATTAATAAAAAAGTATCTGTAACATATAATCAATTATATCTTTTTAAATGTTATATATTCAGAACTTTACAGTATAAATACTATAAATTATGAACAATGATAAAAATTTATATTTCAATAAATAATTTTCTGCATAAAGAATATTGATGCTTGATAGGTAATTTTATATATGATTTATTGTGTAATACATATTCCATCTATACAGAAAAGAAGAACTATGTATTTAGCATATATATATATATATATATATATATATATTATGGTAATTATAAACTAAATATCAATCTTTTAATTATTTTATGCATTACATGCGCATAATTGAACCATAATGATGCAATAAAATAATATCCTGTCTTTTATTGATAATAATCATAAAAAAATTTAAAAAATTACATAACTAACACTTTCAAGAGATATAAAGTTTTCTATATCACACCATCAACTACATAACCAAGTATATTGTGCTTACAGTTTACATTTATTTATATGCACACAATACGAATTTAATTAATTTTTTGAAGGAAGTAATTGTTCATGTAAAGTATGTTAGCATCATTAACTACAATTACAAGATTTTAACAATTCAAGCAATAAGCTACTTCATAGATTTATTGGACATTGCTTTTAACTTTATGAATTGCCATTAACTCTACCTACATATCCTTGCATAGTAAATTTCAATAAATAGAATTTGAAAAGGAGTAAAGTCGAAGTTCAAAAAATTATCAAACATGCAATCAAAAAAATCACACCAAAGTTAACTAGACATTATATTTTTAGGGATCTATATTTTGCCAGTTAATCATATTTAAGAACCAGTCCAAACCATTATCTATTCTTTTATTAATAGGTATATCATAAATACTAATGTTTAACATTTCAAAGGACTGTTCACTAGTGATATTGTGTTCCTATCCACATCTAATTTCTCTCTGTGCAAGGAAACAGTAAAAGTTAAAATATAAAATAGTTAGTATAAAATAAAATCTATAAATACCAGTATAATTTTCTCCTTGTTTATTAAAATTCCAAATAAAACTATTATAACCACTACTTCATGCATTTTTTCTCAACAACAAAAAAAAAAAACACATGCTCATTAATTGTGTGTAATGTTTAAACTGTTGAGAGGTCTGCAGGGGTTTTATTTATTTATTTTTTTTTTAAACTGATAGGCTGAATATTTTTAACCAACTTGTCCTACATACTTGCAATGATGTAAATGAAATTATTTCAATATTTAATTGTAATATTTTACACTTTATTTATTAAAAAGCATTAAATTTATCTTTATATGCTTTACTATGAATTACTTTAAATGCTAATTTCTTGTATAATTTTAAACCAGATATACAAAGATGTAAATGATAGGATAATACATATACTTAGTACCATTAGTTTAAAATTTTATTATTCTAAAAATATAATCACATAAAATGAAATAAAATAGACATGTTTTTTAAGGCAATATTCTATAACCAATATAATTTATTATTAATAATTATATGAGATTAGTGAATGAAATATATTTTTTCTTAATATATTAAAAATAATCATATCATTTATGTCTCTTCAAGTCACATATGTAAAGGAGAATGATAAAGCAATCCAAATTTTTACTAAAGCAACCCATCCATCATTACAATTTTGTACATAGATAGTATAAATTTTCTTCATCATTCAGATCATAATTTGTATTTGGATAAAGAATCATCATTTTGGATATAGTTCCCAATGGTTCTAAATAATTTCTAATGGCTAGTAATGACAACTTTTTATTACTCTTTTCCTACTTGTCCTATAAATATGTATGTACTGAATTTACTTCTTCATCTTATTCTAGTAGATACTCTTTTCTAGATAACATGTAATAGATATAGGAGAGAAAATTATATATTCTACAATTTTTTGCATTTTGCAATGGAAATTGAGAGATATATGTGTGCAACACCAAAGGGATATTTTGAAAATATAGAGGAAATAAAATGTAGTATTGATGAATTTACACACTAGCAAGGCTATATTATATGCAAATGGCACTTTAACAAAGATCACATTGATTACAATTGTGAAAGAGGAGAGGTTTATTGTCATCAAAATCACCATATTTACAAATAAAATACTGCAAGTCATTTAACAAGATGTCCATTTCCATTGCATGCTTGTTATTTGCATAATACTAATCAATGGCATTTGATTGTTCGAAATGCTCTTTATAACCATGGAGCTACATCTCTCTTTTTTAGGCCATTCATTTTTTCACCATTTGCAACTAAGCAAAAAAGAACTAGCTTTACAATTTCTAACTACAAGCATCCTACTAAAAAATATAATTGTTGTCTTACAAGAGAGAAATATTAATAGCAAAGTTATTTCTTAAATTATTTATAATGATCAATAAAAATTACATTGTATTGTACTTACTAGACAATCACCTATTATATGTCTTTTGGAAACTTTACAAAGAATTAATTAGTATTTTACTTATTGTTGTAATAAGAAGGATAAAGTTATTTCTTTATTTTTTTACACATTTTGACTATATTCAACTTGCAAAAAGATACCATTTTTCTATTGACATGGATTACACATGTAAGATGAATAGATTTAGAGTGCCAATGTTACATGTTGTAGGGATGACAAGTTTCAATACTTCATTTACTATTGATGTTGTTTTTTTTCTAAGAAGAGATAAAATCTTTCTTTTGTTGGACATTAATCCAACTTCAAGAAGTGTATGGAAAAATTTGATCCATTTGCATAGGTGTTGATAGAAATTTAGCATTAATAAATGCCATTAAATTAATATTTTTTACTTTAAAGTATTACTTTGTATTTAACATATACAAAAAAATATGTTAGCAAATTATAAAAATATTTTTCAAATGAAATAGAGTTAGGATGGTCTTTATTTCTTGTAGATTAAATCACTATGATTAGTGCATATTTTGTAGAGTTTTTTGATTTAGAGTGGACTAATCTTTGCAATAAATATATTCCTTATATTACTTATGCAACTATTGAATACTTAAAGAACACTTGGATATCACACAAGAAGATATTTGTTAAAGCTTGGACAAATAATCTACTTCATCTTGCAAGTATTACTACATCACAAGTAGAGAATCAACATTAAACATTAAAATCTTACTTAAAAGTTTCCGTTAAAGACTTTAGAGAAGTTCAAATTTCTCTCTCTCACTTTTTTGAGAATACAAAAAGAGAATTGAAGGCTCAAAAAAGTTCAAAGCAAATCCATATTATTCATCAATACAATATTGGTTTCTTTACTAATATTATCAAACATGTATCTTTACATGCTTTTAATCTTGTCTTTAAGCAATATAAACAAGAAAGAGTAAAAATTGATGAATACAATTTTTCCTACATAAGAATAATGACAAATATATTAGATCTATCATATAAGCATTAAGTAAGAATTTTATTAAAAATAGGAGATGTTTTGTCAATTAGTAACTTTTTTATCTTCAATGCTACTTAGTAAATGCTTCTAATTAGTTTATTCCAATAGCACCTACAATTCCACTTTCTTTTAATAGCTTACATCCACTTTATGTTGATATTATTCAAACTTTTGATATTTTACCTCTTCACCAATTAAAGAATCTATTTGAAAGATTGGTTGAGCTTTCAATAATAACTGTGTAATTGAAAAACCCACAAGTGAGTTGACTAAAGAGAAGACTACAAGAAAAAAGAAATAGAATCAAAAGTAACATGCATAGAGAAACATCAGCACAATATCAAGGACAAGAACTCGATGAAAAAACAATTCAAACAAGTGAGCCTTCACTCAAAGAAAGGTAACAAAATATAAATAAACAAGTATGTATATTGAAAGAGAAACTGGAATGGCTATTGCCAAAAGACAAAGAAACTAGAGACCCTTGAAACTAGACTGGAAGCAAGAAAGGAGTTGACAAGAGTGAAGAAGCCTTCACTCTTGTCTCTATATATACTATCTAACTAGGGGCTATGTGGCGACGTTCTATAGGACCTCCAATATGTGTTGATTTTGTAGAATACATGCCTTGATTTACAAGGTAAGTTTTTCTACTTGTGGGCCAGATAGTTAGCTTGATCTTCAAGCTAACAACAATTGTGGGACATGGCCAACTTGTTGACCACGTTTCTAATCCAAAAAGTTAATTAAAGACACCTATGAAGTCAAAGCAGCGTCCATGAAGCTTCTAAAAAGCTTTCATATTAAATACTATAAAATAAACTTACTTTTACCTACTTTTACTTACTTCTACCTATTTGTATATGTAATTACTAGCTTACATGATTATGTCCGTGATATTACCCCCATTCTAGGGACGAGTTCCACGAGGAGTGGTCATCATATGTTGAGGAAATCTATGATGCGACAAATTGTATTTGCGACATACTCTGATCTTTGTTCTCTTTGAAGATGATTGATAGGGCCTCTCAACCATCGATAGTGTCCCATATCAGGGCGGGAAGACCACCTAATTATTTGATCATTGTTGAAGCCTTCGTAACTTCCTTCGAATAGAATATTTGGAATACCATCAGGAGTTGATCCTACCTCTAGCACAATCACCAAACATCGGGAGTCCCTTCCTAAATCGTGATATCAAACGCATTGTATCTTGCCATCTATTCGAGGAAGAACATGTCGTTCTTGAAGATCTTCATCTCAATTGCGTCGTCTTGAAGGTTGTGACAATCGTAATGTCTCATCTGGCAGATCAGCAAATGAAGGCTCTTGAGTCGAATCCGCTGGTTGTTGATTCTCCATCTATTGAGCGTCACTACTACAAAGAAGCTACAAACAAGAATTGAAAGTAGAATGTTATCTTGCCTAGATGTTGTTTCTTTTATAAAAAAAGTTTTCATCTTGATTTTGATGGATGTCATCCATGAAAAGCCTCCACTGCCTTTGCTGTATTTGTAAGATTCTTTACTGGCTCCCATGTGTGTTCACTAATACCCTATCCACACCAATGGACAAGATATTCTAATTTATTTTGGTGCCGCCTTGAATCTAAGACTTCTTCTACTTCAAACTCTTCATTATTGTCCACTTCTATAGGAGGAGGTGGAGCTTGTCGTCTTCTTGGTATGTCCACTATCTTGTATGGTTCAAGAAGAGACACGTGGAATACTGGATGGATTTTCATTGACTCTGGTAGATGTAAACGATATGCAATTGGATTGATTTGTACAGAAATAGAAAATGGTCCTAGCCTTCGATAGTCCAACTTGACACAAGAACAAGAGGTCTTGATATTGCGATGAAGTAGCCATACCTTATCACCCAAGACGAATGATGGTTGTTCCTTTCGATAGACATCCACATTAAACTTTTGTTGTTCTTGAGCCTCTTTTAACTGCGCCTTCATCGTTGCATATAGCTCTGATAAATGAAGTGCTAAATCTTTCACAACAGGATTATCAACTTTTGAAAAGTCAAAAGTATCAAGTCGTGGATGATAACCATAATTAGCAAAGAAATGTGTTTGTTTTGTAGAAGAATGTACCGTGTTATTGTAAGCAAACTTTGCCAATGGCAAAAGAGTTGTCTAATCATCTTGTTGATAATTAATGGTACATCTTAAATATTGCTCCAAAACTTGATTAACACGCTCTGTTTGTCCATCAGTTTGAGGATGGAATACCAAAGATAGTTTTATATCCACTTTAAGAATCTTGAAAAGAGTCTGCCAAAATCTTGATACAAATTGAGTTCCCCTATCTGATATAATATCTTTGGCTAATCCATGATAGCGATAGATATTGTCAAGAAAGAGCTTAGCTGTTTCTTCACATATGATAGATTTTGTACATGGTATAAAATGTGCCATCTTGATAAAACGATCTACTATCACGAATATAGAATCATAAGAACTTGAGATTGGAAGATCCGTGATGAAGTCCATAGAAACAGAAGACCATGGTTGTTCTGGAATGGATAATGGCTGAAGAGGTCCAAAAGGTCGATGACGAGGAGTTTTTGATCTTGAGCAAACATCACATGATTGTACAAAATCTTTGACTGCCTTCCACATTTGAGGCCACCAAAAATCCCTAGATATCAGCTCCAAAGTCTTATTATATCCAAAATGTCCTGCTGTTGGGAAGTCATGACGAGCTTGAAGAACACATAAACGTGCTTCTCTTTCTAGAACATATAGGCGTAAAGACATACTTAACTGGACTTACTTAAGAAAAGCTAAATCAATAGTCAATATTGATTTTATTGCTCGAAGATGAAATTACTCCGGCTTCAAGAGAACCGTTCTTTGTTGCTCAAAAGCTGCATCTCCTTCTTTTGGTACAAGATAAGAACGACTAGACACGACATCGGACAAACCTTATTGTTTTTCTAGCTGATAAGTGATGATAAACTCGAATCTTGATAAAGACATGCTCCAACGAGCTTCGAGATGATTAAATATGCGTGCTGACATAAAATATTTGAGGTTCTTGTGATTCGTATACATGGTGACAGGACTGGAAGCACCTTCTAGATAATGATGCTATTCTTGAAAAGAATCCAAAATTACAAGAAGTTCTTTGTCATGGATCTCATAATTGATTTCTGCTGCTGAGAATTTTCTTGAATGAAAGGCTACTGGATGAAGTTTGTCATCTGTTCCCATTTGTGATAAAACCGCACCCAGAGCAAAGTCTGATGCATCTGTTTCCATAAAGAATGCTTTGGAAAAATCAACATGATACAAGATTGGTACAGAAACAAACGTTGTCTTCAAAGATTCAAAAGTAACTTCCGCTTTTTGATTCCATTGGAGTTTGTCTTTACAAGTCAAATGTGTAAGTGGAGCTACAACTCGAGAGAAGTCTTTGATGAAGATCTGATAGTAGTTGGCAAATCCCAAAAAACATTGGACATCTCTTACCGTTTTTGGAATCTTCCAATCTATAATAGTTTGAACTTTCTTAGGATCTATCATAAGTCCATCATTTGAAATGATGTAACCTAAGAAATTGACTTGAATAGTGTGGAATACATACTTTTCTATCTTAGCATAGAATCCTGCATCTCTTAATTTTTGTAACACATGACGAACATGAAGTTCATGTTCTTCTGGATTCTTAGAATAGATCAAGATGTCGTCTAGATTACAAACTATAAAATCGTCCAAAAATTCTTGAAAAACATCATTTATTAGGTGTTGAAAAGCTGCTGGTGCATTTGTAAGTCCAAAAGGCATGACGTTGTATTCAAAATGTCTATACCTAGTTCGAAACGCAGTCTTCCATTCATATCCTTCTTTGATGCGTACTAGATTGTATGCTCCCCGAAGATCTATTTTTGTATAGATCTTAGCTTGATTCAGCTTATCAAGAAGTCCAAATATTAAAAATAGTGGATACCTGTTCTTGATGGTAATCTTGTTGAGTCCTCGATAATCAACACACATCCGCAATGATCCATCTTTTTTCTTCACAAATAGAATTGGAGCTCCTGCAGGAGATTTAGAATGGCGTATGAAATTCTTGGCTAGATTTTCTTCAATATACTCCTTGAGTTCAGACAACTTATTTTGTGATAAACTTTAGATTGGTCCGAATGGCGGTTGTGCTCTTTCTTGAAGGTTAATTGAGCAATCATAGGGACGATGTTCCGAGAGTGTATTCGCATTCTTTTTTTCAAATACATCTTGAAATTCTTGATATTGGCTTGGAATGCCACTTGAAGTCTTTTCACCAATAGAAACGGGCGTGGCATAAATAATATATGGTGATTCTTTCATAGCAGCATGCAAGAAAGCTTTTGTACCTATAAATACGGGTTTAATTGAATTGGACTTATGACTCTCTACTTGATTAACTACACTATTAGTTATACTTTTAGAAAAAGTAAGAATTTGAGAAATCCAATCTATTTGAGGGTTGTATTTTTCTAACCACGATAAACCTAAAATAATTGGATTAGAGGAAGATCTAATGATATTAAATACTACAAAACTATTATGACCATTGATTATTACTTCTATAGGAAGGATTTCATGAGTAATATCTTCAGAAGACAATAGACGACCATCTATGACTTCTACATGAACAGGTTTAGTTTTCTTTACTAAAGATATGCTATGTCTTTTAGTAAATTCTTCATCTAAAAAATACGCTGAGGGTCCTGAATCTAACAAGGCATAGACTCTGTAATGTTTAGGTCCTAAAATAACATTTAATGTAAAACAAAGAGAGGGCTCTGAGGAGAGAATAGGACCTTTACTAGATGTTGTGCAAGGTTCCAGCCACACGGTCCCTATTGTAGTTGAACAAATTCGTTTCTCGACATATTGTCTTCTTTCACAGCCATACTCCTCATTTTGTGATTGTGTCGTTTCTTTGGACAATGTTGAGCAGTGTGCTTTGGTTCTCCACAATATAAACATAATCCTTCTTGACGACGACGAGTCTTTTTTTGCCTAGTAAGAGGTTTGAAACATACTGCATCAATTTGCATATCCTCTACTTCCGAATGTATGTGTTGAAGAGGTGTTGGTGTTGCCATTGAATTATAGTAATGTTGAGGTCCACTTGTACGGTTCTTAGATCGAAATTTAAAAAGGCGATTGTCGCACATCACAGCAAAGTTAATTGCTTGACTTAATGTTTGAGGATCAGGTAAGTTGAGCATTAATTTTTTTACCTCATATTGTAATCTATAGAGAAATTGACTAATAAGTTGCAGCATCATCCCACTTTATATTAGTTACAAGTTGTCAAAATTGTGAAGCGTATAACGTTACTGATCGATTATCTTGTCGTAAAATATGGATCTTATTGGTTGCAACACGAATTGCATCATGTTCTCTATACATGGATCGAAACTCCACCAAAAAAGCCTCTAGATTATCCAATATTAGATCTCGTCATTCAAGAAAAGATGAAAACTATGATAGTGCTGAACCTAAAAGAAGCGTACCAATGAATCTAACTTGCGATCCTGGAGTTGGATAGCTTTGGGTTTGAAGTTCAATCACAAGTTGCACTTGATTGATAAATCCTCGAAACTTAGATCTGGTACCATCAAACTTCTCGGATAGGGAAATTCTTGATTCTCTAACATTTGAAGGGCGTTCCACCATAAGAGAAGGACATGGTTTGGTGCAGATGTTGAAGCAGGTCCAACCATTTTTATATCTTCACTTCTTGCCAATCTTGTTGCTCCTTGTGGTGGTAAATTGAGTTGATGCATCGTATGTATTAACTCCCTCAATTGCTCTTGCATTAGTGCCATTGTACTCTTCATTTTGAGAAGTTCTGCCATGATGACACTTAGAAGAGAGAAGATATTTAATATCGCTCAAGACAAATAGAAGAGAGGACTTGAGAACAAAGAAAATACTAAGGACAATATCAGTTTAGAAGAAGGTAATCCGTAACTTCTAATATGCTTATATCTTATCAAGAAAAAGGGGTAATCTACTCTTAATCAAGATTAGACAAAGCTCTGATATTGTAAGTGTACTCTTGTCAATCTTTCAAGGACAAGAATTCAATGAAAAAATAATTCAGATAAGTGAGCCTTCACTCAAAGAAAGGTAATAAAATGTAAATAAACAAGTATGTATATTGAAAGAGAAACTGGAATAGTTATTGCCAAAAGACAAAGAAACTAGAGACCCTTGAAACTAGACTAGAAGCAAGAAAGGAGTTGATAAGAGTGAAGAAGCCTTCACTCTTGTCTCTATATATACTATCTAACTAGGGGCTACGTGGTGACGTTCTATAGGACCTCCAATATGTATTGACTTTGTAGGACACATGCCTTGACTTACAAGGCAAGTTTTTCTACATGTGGGCCACATAGTTAGCTTGATCTTCAAGCTAACAACATGTGTGGGACATGGCCAACTTGTTGACCACGTTTTTAATCCAAAAAATTAATTAAGGACACCTATAAAGTCAAAGCAGTGTCTATGAAGCTTCTAGGAAGCTTTCATATTAAATACTATAGAATTAACTTATTTTTACCTACTTTTACTTACTTCTATCTATTTGTATATGTAATTACTAGCTTACATGATTATGTCCGTGACACACAATGATATTGTATTATATGTATTCTTCTTTGAGAATACACTGGAGACCTAGTTGTAGAAGGTAAGTAGAATTGCAGCAACAATCTTGCTAAGTCTAATAGAATCTCAAATAAACTTTAAGTAAATCTTAATAATCTTAATAAAACTTTGATTAATCCAATGTAAATTTAAAAGAAGTCATAAAAGAAATACAAAATAGTCTTAAACTAATCTCAAAGAAAAATAACAAGAAATCTTAAAAAAAATATAAAAATAAACCTTTAAAAAAATAACAATAACTTAAAGAAATATTAGAAATAAAAACTTATAAAAAAATAATAAAAAAATTCTAAAGAAATATTAAAAATAAAAAATCCAAATAAATCCAAATAAAACCTAATTTAATCTTAATTGAAATTCTAATGAATTTTAAATCCTAGATAAATCCTAAACCAAATCCTAATCAAACTCTATATCATAAAAAAATTCTTAATAAATCCAATATCAAATTGAAATTTCAACAACTAATAAACAAACTATTAATATGAACTCAAAAATTGCATACTTCTTAATATTTTAGTTAAAAACAAGCACAAGAAAGATGAAATTGATTGCACTTACTAATTAAGAGAAATACAAGTTAATTCAATCAAGTATTAGACAACCTCCTATTCCAATCTAAATGCTTAACTTCCAATGCTAATATCTCTTTTTTGAACTATTTATTTGCTTTCAAATTTCACCTAAATCTTAAAAATTGAATCTAATATCCATACAAAAATAATTCTTTTTAATCCAATTGATAAATTACTGAAGATCTTAGAAACACTCACTAACCCTTAAATTCTAATTTCTGAGATCTCAATCCATAAAATCCCTCATATACTTTAATCTAACTATTCAATTGACTTCAAAATTTGTATATACATTCAAAACTAGTATATCAACACATTACTCAAATTTCATCTATATACACACTACAAAACTCAAGAAACTCTCAAATTTGTAAACATATTTTTATTTCTCAAACCCTCATCCTATCAAAAACATTACTAACTTTAAAAATCCCTCAAAATTTTAATATTGATTCAAATGACAAGAAATCAATGCTTAAAATCTTTCTTTTAGTTTGTTTTCAAACCTTACTCTTTTATCTATAAAAGAACCTTAGAGTCATCATATGAGCATGGTTTTGTGCTTTGGAATTTGATTTCAACCTTGGTTGACAACCGATCTTCTTTGGATATCAATTTTTAGTAATTTGAAGTAATTTTTGCTTTAACCTATTATTAATTTTTTCTTAAATATGCTTATATTAATTTCTTATCTAATTTGTTTTGATTTGGCTCATTTATACCTCTACAAAGTAAATAGAAGTCCCTTCTATAAAATGTAGTATTAAGACTAAATCTTTTACTATCTTTCTATCATTTATCCTTATTTTTCTATTACATCTTTCTACTATGCTCTTCTATAATAACATCCATATTTTTATTTTTTACTATATAATGGTGTTATGACACAGCAACGATTTGCATCACAATTCAAGTCTATAGAAGCAAGATCAAAAAAATAATTTTGCAACAATTGCCAGTCAATGGGACATAATATTTGCAAATGTCCTACAAAGACAAATTTTTCCTTGCAATCGTTTATAAATAATGTACAAATAAAGTAGAATTCAATAATATGCTTATAAAATTGTTTTAAAAAATTATTATATATAGTTATTTAAAATATTTTAGATGGTTATTACTTCAAGTGATATTAATTATCAATTAATTTCATATTATAGAAGTTAACTGCAAAAATGGATTGCTCAAAATCTTCAATGCCAAAGACATTAATGTTGTAGATTCTTAATCTGTTGAATCAAAGAGCACTCTCAATTGTTGCTTCATAATGTGAGAAATTTAGAAACAACATCTATCAAGTTACATGCTACAAAGACAATCTTAGAAGAAGGATTTTTGAAAGCCACTAGATCATAAAATATAATAATAAATTAAAAAATCAGGTGTGATTGATTCAAAACATCTTTCATGGAGAAGTTGCAAAATAGACAAGAAAATCAAGACAACCAACAATAAAAAAAATTATAGAATTGGCACGAATTATTTTTGAATAAGTGAATAGGTACTCTACCTACCAAACATGTTGCAAAATATTGATGAGAAAAGCCCTTTTACACATTTGTGTGAATAAAAGCTCATAAAAAGCAGCAAAAAAAATAAAAATAAATAAAAATAAAATGCAACCTCTTACTGTCCTTTGGTTATATTGCCATCCAAAAAGATCTCTTATAGTCATGGCTCAAATACTATAAACAATGACATCACCTTCCTAATCTTCTACAAAAAACCAACTTCAATTCTTACAATAATAGCTTCAATTTTTATTTTTTATTTTTTTTTTGTCTTTATTATCAAATTAGTCCAAATAAACAAGCTTACAAAAGTGAATTAAAAATCCACCTTCAGAACCTTCTTAAACACTCAAAAGACTTGATTTTAGATTGTAACGATGAAAATAATATTTCAACAAGCGACTTCATTATGAATTTGAAGGATTGTAGTAGTAAAGTTGGTGATACTTTAAAACGAAGGGTCTGTCCATTGATCCTATGCATGATTTCATTCAGGGATGCAAGTGCAATTAAAGATATTTTTTTTCAATATGATTGAGTCACCATTACAAGTAACAATTTTTATAAAGCAAGTTGGTTAGAGGAATTAAATTTAGATGGAATATTCTAAATTGACAAAGGTAATAAGTTCATATTTTTATTAGCTTTCTTTAACAAAGTAAGAATCAAGAAACAGCAACAACAAACTTTGTCCAAGATACTAGCCAGATTTGCAGAAGTAAACAATAATAATCATATCATGATCGGACATGGTTTGGGCTTTCATAGTTGATACATCCATCAAAGTCATAAGCTACAATTCTTGAGTGACAACTATATTCTTTTACAAGAATCTAACAACTAACAAAACAAAGACTTTAATGGAAGTTTGTGACATTTTAGATACAAAGATTGTTGTTTGATAAGTTCTAAACTTATGTCTAATAAGTCAATGTTAGTATAATTTAGACAAAAGATCTAGCAACAACAATGTGCAAAGTCCACACAATGACACACCAATATTCTCTAGTTTATGTGACAACCAATTAGGTTTGAAAACTGTCTCTTAGTAGGATTAACAACATTGAAAGCAAAAATCAAGTGGAGAGTAGCAGTTTTAAGGCGTTGGTTCTATCTCAACATTTGTTTTGGGAGGTGATTATTTGACTGAGATCATTCTTTGGTATGACATCCAAATGAAAAGATAGTATTTTTTCTTCTATTCACCTCAAGGAATAAATACAATTATTAAAGAAACAGATTTGCAGCAATTTGATGCGACAAATTCACTACAAAACTCAGACATCTAGATATTGTTTTCATACCTTGTAGCATACAACAAAGGCTACAGTTCAATAGATACAATGTAGAAAAAAGCTAAGCATGTAATCAAGATACAATATCAAGGTTCCTCTTTATTATTGTCATAGAAAGCATTACTCCATATCTAAATTCTTCCTCTCAAGTTGCTTATTTGTAATCAACACGTATAGCATCAAGTTTTTTTATATTCCATATATCTCACTTCTATGAATAAATGGCGTGCTTGTGTAATAATATGAATGCCATTCACAAGGTCTCCAATTTTGAAAACTTTAACTTCTCTAATGTCATTACCATTTCCTTACTTTTTCTATGTCAAAGTACTAGATACATCCAGTCATCACATACTGTACCTTAATGAGAGAGCGTACAATTGCTGCGACATTGATTCCATGTTGTCAATCCACACTCACAAAATTTTCAATTTTAGGAGAAGAAAAGATGTTGATCACAGTTGCAACAACCACTACTCAGTCAATCTCTAAAAAAAAATTACTATTTCAGACTTGGGAGGGAAGCTCAGTAATCAATACTATGTTGTAAAACAATAGCTACTACTGATCTATGAAGCATAGCATCAATCGTACATTAAATCTTCAAATTGGTTTCGATAGCAATTGGCAAGCTTCAAGCTTTCATTGACCCCGTACAAACAGCAGGAGGCTTCTAAAAGCTGGTCTTTGCAACAATCATTGCAAAAGTTTTTGCAACATAGTTTCGAGATCTTATATTGAAATATGAAGGTGGCAAGGAAGCCATACAGAGAGAGTAGGGTGGCAGTGAAGCCATGCAAAGAGAAAAAAGTGGCAGGGAAGCAAGAAAAGAAAGGCCAATTCAGCCCTCATTCCAACAGGGCACGAAGCAATGAGATAAACTTGTTGTAGGTCCCTCCTTCTTTTAAACAAATAATTAGGATTCTATAATTAAAGACTATTGCAGCTAATAATTGTGGACGGCAGCAATGAAGATTAGATTATCATGATTGAAGATGAATGTGCTTTCTTTTCATTGATTGTAGATCTAATAGTAGAAAAATGAATCTTGAGGTAATTATTTTTTCATGATTGTGATGATAGGTGGATTGCTTTAGTAAAAAATTGGGTTGCTTTATTATTCCCCTATATATATTTATATAAATCCAAAATAACAAAAAATTGTGCCATTAATCTCTAAAATAGATCATACAACTTCACTCAATCTTTTGATTACCAGACATTTCTTGAGAATTCCATGTGTACTCTACTTAAGACCTTCTTTACAATGCACCTCCAATAAAATCCTAATTAACATTCCAATTGCTTAACACAAAACACAAATTGACCAATTAGAATCTTTACTTACATCTTTCACTTAACTCCTCATTCCTAATACAAAAAATGTTCTTTATTCCATAAAAATATCAAACAAAGTACTTTACGTCAGTTTCCAGGAATCCCCAATAAAATCGAATCAAATAAAAAGCTGCCAATTCAACTATATTGATCATATTGAATACAAACAAAAAAACACGAAAGCCAGCATCAATCCCAGAACACCTAGTCATGCCCTATTGATATCCGCGAAGTCTCTATACCCGTCTCGCGACGCGGCAGATGATAACCGCGGAAATACCTCGGCGCAACCCAGCATCGCCACCGTGTCGGATCTGTATGCACATCATCGTAAGTATTCGTAGTAGTCGTAGTTGTATTGGAAGCGTACTACGAACGTACTCGGAGGCGACGAAGACAATGAAGCACTACTTACTAGTTACTAGTAACTGACGGCGTTGCCTCGTTTCGCCTTGACGACGGGGCTACTGGCTATGGCCGGTTCCCTCCGAAAGCATTGCTACTACGACGACGACGACTTCTATTGCCCCGCTTCTGATTGAGCACGTTCAATGTCGCAACCCAATTTCGCTGTTGTTGTGATTGTGCGTGCGACTTCGAAAGAAGGGGGCAGAATGATGAGATGGCCAACGGACCACGACGTGTTATAAACAGACTTACATTTCACTGTTCCTGGCTTGCGATTTTTAATGAATATTGTGAAGTGAGACGAGTTGTACGGCAAATTTGAGCTCTTCGTGGCGTTGTTGGAGGCGGAATGCGAGTGACAAGCGCTCAGTTGTTGAGTTCCTAGCTGTCTGATTAGGTGCAAAACTTGATGCTATTGGTTTCCGGAGAATTTCTTTCAGTCTCATTTATGGTGGTGTAAGACCTCTCGAAAATGGAAGCTGTGGCTGTTGGCGTACCTTGAGCGGGTTAGAGTTCGGCATTGTGGCGGAGCGTGTAGATAGGGGATGGACAGGATGTGTGATGAAAGAGTTGCCCTGGTATTAACGCGGTTGAGAGGTTTGTGAGAGGAGCCTAATGGGGAGATTAATGTAGAGGAGCCAGGGTTTTGTGGCTTTGTGTGGTTAGGAATTTGATCATGTGAGTGTCATCGCTGCCCATGAGGTTTGCCTTCGTGGAGACCTATTCCACTGTTTTGTGGCTTCAGAAAACATGCCGGGTTGATGCCTCCGGGATCGTCAGGGACTTCTTGTGGAGTTTTGGAGTAGTAACCCTAAGTATGGAGAGAGAGGAGGGTTTTAAGATTGGGTAGTGGAGTTGCGCTGCATGGTAGTAGGAACGAATTTTTAGTGCGAGAGATGCCAGTGAGTGATATAGTGCAATGGTGAATTTAACTATACGCCTCGGCAAGACCGGGGCTGGAGCCGGAGCCATACCAGGCGGGAAGCAGGAGCAAGCCGGCGGTACAATCCCCAAGGGTCCATCTGTTCCGCCTCATTTGATGGGCACAGACTTACCGCATTTGAAAGGGGTGGGAACCGTCTTTTCGGAGCCTTGCGCAATGAACTTCGTGGGAGTGAAAGCTCTTCGCAAACCTGGGGACAAAGTTCACATTTGTGTGCGGTGCGATTTCCCGATTGCTGTTTACGGCCGGCTGGTATGACTTCATGCTTCGAATGACTTTTATTTTCCTTCATCCTGTAACTGGATTTTTGCGAGTCCATCTTGCTTTCTCTAACGTTAACTGACTTTAGCAACGCCTTTACGGAGTAGGTTATGAAGCTCTTTTCTAAGTCTGCTGTCTCTTGTCGTTTTATGTGGATGGCATTGGACAACATCAGACTTATTTTCTGAGAATTAGAATTTTTGGATGCTTATGTTAATACCTACTTGTTTTCTTGCTGATTTTCTTTTCGTCATTTGAACTCCCATTCAAATGGGACTAGAATGATGCGAACTGAAGCACATTTTGCTGTGAATGGCTACAGATACCGTGCGAACATGCGTTCTGCTTGACGTGCGCCAAACTTTATCCAACTTGCTTCCTGTGAGTTTGGTGCTTTTTAGTAGTACTTGTTGATTCTAATTTCAACGGGGTAAATGCTAACACTTATTTCAAGAACGTGATGGACATGATTATAATTTGGTCATTATGTTGTTTACACACTGGTAACTTTAGTCCGTTAGATAATCCGCGTATTTTGGGTCTGGATATCTCACTTCGAATTTGCGTGTTGTAAGTTGTGTTGACAAACATGATAACCACTCTCAAATGCGAACTTGGCCTTGGTTTTGCTTGCAGGTGTGAAGAAAGGGTTACACGTATTCAAAAGATGGACGTCCTAGAAGGTATCTATATCTGTGGTGCCCCAGGTTGTCTGCGCTCTTTCCTTGCAAGACCCGATTTTGACTTGCACATCTCTGATGCCCATTCCCAGCTCTTGCAACTGGAGCAGGGAAGATTATCACCAGAAAGAAATCCCTCTGCTGCAAACTCATTATCTGAAACTCAGGTAACCGTGCGTTCGATGTTTCCATTTAACTGAGTCTTCCCAATTTTCGTTCGTGCAACAGATTAGTTATTTGTCACGAGTACTTCCTTTGGATTGTTACCGTGGACAGTATTTATTTTCAGAACAGTGTATTTGAATGACAGTCTTTTGATAGAAGTCTGGGTTTCAGCAATACTCTTTCTTGCACAGGTTGCTAAGAATGTTATTTGTACATGCAGGTTCAGTCACAACATGCTGATGTTGCCCCCCCTGTACGGCAACCCTCTGGCACCCTGCAGGTGCTTCTCCCACGAAAAGAACCCCAGCGTAAGCCACCGAAAAGTGTTCGGCAAGACCCTCTGGGTCTACTCGCGCGGCCAGTCCCTGAGCTTCGGCTGCCGGAGGAGTTCCCACACCACCGCGCCGGCGACCAGCGCACGAACTCATCTAAAGACGGTAAAACCCAGGGGAACGATCAAAAGCTGCTGCCCAGATACAGGGAGTGGGAGATGCATGCTCCTCAAGGGCAAGGCGAGAATGAGAGAAACACCCATGAAGGGGAGTCACTCAGAGAGAGACGGTTAGATGGAGGCTCCTCGAATCATTCAGGACGAAGGAAGGAAAGAGAGGGCGACAAGGGCGGCCCCCCTCCTCATCCTCCTCCTCCTCCCCCCTCCCTTCCACCCCCGAAGAAATCACACAAGCAGGAGCAGCAGCAACCGATCCAGCAACTGCCTCCTCCACCTCCTTACCCTCCCCCAAGCTTTCCTCCGGCTTATCTTCCCCAGCAAGAGGGAAACAGCTTTCCTTCTCGGTTTGAGGCTCCAAGGAGTTTCCACTCTGGCATGCTGTATGAGAATGGTCATCAGTTGAGGCACCCTAATGGTTCTATTAGACCTCCTGAGGGTTATGGACAGGGAGGTCACAGGTCCATGAATGGGAATAGCCAAGAACAATTCGGTCAAAATAGACCACTTCGACCACATTTCCATTCAGATTATAGCCCACCCATGGGCCACCTTCCTCCTCCAGGACCTCCAGGACCTCCAGGCCCTCATCACAAGCGGCCCAAGTTGAATGAGCAGGGGATGGATTACAGCACCTGGGGGCCTGGGACTCCTGGCCGCTTTGCAGGGCCGCCTCCTGGCTATGGTTACCCGAATTGGATGCCCCCTGCAAACTCTTGAATGAATGATGTAAAGATTAGGCCAGATGCATGGGTATCTGGACTTTCTGATGAAATATTTGAGTGCAGTGAAGTGCTGAGGAAAGCTTCGGCCTTAGGGTAAAGCTTGGTCTTCCTCGATGATCCGCATTCAGGTTTTATTCTCACAGTAGCTTCAAGGTCACGCAGGCACAGCTACTCAATGGGCTTCTTGTACATTTCTTTCTTGAGAAACATTTTTTCTTATTAATTATATATATATATATATATATATATATATATGGCTGATATAGCTTGTCAAGAGCCAGAAGTGAGCCTGTAGAATTAAACTCACCATGCCACTACTAAACCAATTTGCCGAGTTTTGTACATACCAAACTGGTCCTGAATGAGTGCAAAGCAACCAATCTGGATCTACACCAGAGTTGAATGAATTGCCCACCCCCCAAATCGGCATGGGCTTGTTCTTTGAGAGAAACAAGAGGCTCCGCCATGAAGATGAAAGCTCCTAGCCACACATTTTGACCCACTGTATAATCATTCATCAACCTTTCACATGCTTGAAACACCTATCGATAGACATGAAAACTATAACCGAAACTGTAAAAGCTACAACTGGATAACACATCTGATTGATTGATGTACATGCATAACGATAACTTCTACTGGAGATATGCGGTTTCAAGTGTCTTTAGTTTCAGCAAGAATTTAAGCATACATACCCTTAGATGACTGGTCGCCCTTGGGAGGGAAAAAAAAAAAAAAAAAAAAAAAAAAAAAAATGAAGAAAAAAATAATAAAGAAAGAAAGAAAGGAAGAATCCAAATCCTTGTTAAATCTATCGCCTGGCTCTCATTTTCGGACGACAATGGATCACCCTCCTCCCCTGTGACTCGGGTGGCGACCGATCTGTTGGAATCCCACCAGATTCGTCATCATCATGGCCGTTATCGTTTTCATCATCAGAACTCTCCAGTTTTGCTTTTGAACGCTTCTGGCTGGGTCTTCTCAGTCTGGAAGAAATTCCAGATGTAGGCGCTGGAACTGCGAATTCATCCTCTCCATCCTCTTCCTCCCCATGGATACCCTCCTCGGAGTTATTCGGCTCGTCGTCATCACTTGTGGGCATTCTCCAAGCGGTGCTACAACCAGGACACATCCTAGGAACCTGGAAATAAAACGCTGATGAGTTGAGAAGAACTTTGATCCAACTGAGGATATCAACATCTCAAAGTTCGGAGAACACACACTGCCCTTGTTTCATCAAAACACATTTAGAATGTAAAAAACGTCTCATAAGGGGCTCGAAGAATGTGTTTGAAGAAGTTTTGTCTTTAACACGGAATATAAAAGAAGGTAGACTAAAAGCATTACAAAATTAATCCAGAACACTTCTTTTTATCACAGTCAAAACATGAAGTGAAAGAAATTAACTTATTGTCAACGCACCTGACGCCGACTGAACTTTCTTGGTGCACAATACGAGTGCATGCGAACATTACAATCTAGATTTTGGCAAGGCTGCGCCTGAAAGAGGTAAAGCACACACAACCACTTCAGACTTAGTACCAAGTGGAACCAAGGATTACATCATTTAGCGACCAATAGAACAACCTATCCACTAAGAAGGTAAGGCAAAGGTCCAGGAAGGGAAAATAGACGAAAACCTTAATAGCAGCCTCATTGCACACATCACAAAAGGGCACATCAAAATTCTTGAACAGGCTTCGAAGCTCAAGGAAGGACTTTATGCCCAAACAAACCCTTCCATCCTCTGTCCGACTCAACCACTTGTCTGATACCAAAGTCGCAAGAGTTTCTTCCTTAGCCGCTAAAGTGAGCTTCAGAGGAGCTGCTTGACTGGTGCTAGCTTCAGCTTGTGTCTGTTCTTCATTCTGTTTTGCAAAATGCGCGAGATAAACACGGTTTAATGTGAAGAGAGATAAGTTGTAACCAACAAGATAAATAATAGATCCCTTTTGAGCTTCAACCCTAAGTCGAGGATCTCAAAGTACGGTTTAAAGTTTCAATAAAAATAAATAAAAGACCATCTAAGAAACAGATATGCTCGAAGAAAGGGCCAATCCGAATACCTGAGTGTCAAGGCGGAGGTTGAGAGCTTGCATGCTGGATATGGAACCACTTGCAGATGGATCGCTCAGTATAGTCTCCAACTGCATCCCATGGTTAAGATTTAGCCCGTATCTCTTGAGAATGAACTGAAAATACATGCGAAAAATCACGACAAAAGCAGAGCCAATGAGACATTTGGAAGCAGCTATACAATGTGGTAGACGGTACAGCTTAGCCATCCCGCTTGCTAATGTGAGCACTTACGATGGCTTTAAAGAAGGCGAGCTGTGCGTGTACAAGCCGAGTACCAAGTTTCGCTTCCTCACTGGCCAATTTGTTCACAATACCATAGTACACAATTCCGTCGTGCTGATTTGCACTCCCTCTCACCTCCATCTGGACATAGTCCAACTCCTTGTTCACCGTATTCAGGAAATCGAAGAACTGGTCTGCAAGTTGACAACAACCAGCGTCAACTTCGAACACAGAAAAATTAGCCATGCCAGAGAAAACCATGAACTAGATGTTACAAGTGCTGCCACAAGTGCTCATGGCTAAAATGCCAGAAATCAAAGTCAAGGACGCTACGGGATGATTTTTCTCCCAACTTTTTCCTATGGCGAGGTGTTTATCTCTTCTAAGAACAGACCAGGGAACTTAGCCTACACATCATACCAAAAATTATAACTGCTCTTTCAAATATAAGTTGTCACCAAAAACCCCGAGCATTCTACAAGTATCAATGTGATCATATTTTCTTTCTCCGGAATTGCTCCCGACTACCGTCTCAGGTTCCGCGCGATCTTTCTCAGCCTTGTCCTCACACTCAACAAGCACTCGCTTCCATTTTTTTTCCAAAAACAATAATCAATAGAACGAACCGTCCGAACAGCCGAACAGCTCCATGAACATGCCCTTCGATTCTTCTTCAGGCAGGGGCCCTCGCCTCATGAGCGCCTGCAGAAACGTGTGATGCCTTTCATCGAGTGCCACCATCTCTCCCAGATTTCACCACTCGCTCAAAACCTCGACAACGCTTCTCCTCGGCTCTTGCCCTTCAAGAAACCATCACTACTAACCACGTCAACAGCATGTAACCTAGCCGGAGCTCCCATAACCGCCAACAAAATAATTCAAGCGCCCTTGCGATTCATGGACCTCGTGAACCTTGCAAACCACATAAACCCCACACTCCGTAAGAAAAAAACCAAGACCTCTCGCTCATCTCCGCACCATTCCTGGAGCTGCGGGGCTCGTTGAGTAGGAAATCCACGAGACTTCCCGCAGGTAGATGGGAAAGCTCGGATTCCCTTCAAGCGTGCGCACGTTTGATGCATTTCTCGGCGCTACGACTCCGACGCGACGCGACGCGAGAGCCCAGTTACAACAAGAGCCCTTCTTCGCCTTCGGGTTACCGCCATGGCTTCCCGTTTCGATGGATGGATGATTTCAGGGCACTCCATTGAAAACAACGCTCCGAACTCTTGGATGAAACGTGTGGAACGTTCATTCATTGTCTGCGTGTAAAGTGAGTGGGGCCCGTTTTCAACACCTAGATTGATTGATGTACATTAATTTGGCATGGGACTTTTCAATGGTGTCTTCAATTGGATTTTTCTATTAGCTAATTAAATTTTACCATGTATGTGTGTATATTAAATCTTTCTTCCTTTTTTCTTTCTTTTCTAATGAACTTGAAGATTCAACAAAATTTATGGAAAAAAGTTCTTCTTAAATCCTAAAATAGTTAATATTAAAACTAAAACTAGAATTTAACACTTGTTTGAAAATAGACCGCTTCTTTTTTAACAAAATTCAAGTCTCAGTTCTCTTTTAATTCTAGAGTGTTCTTTTTCTTTGTTAGTTCTTTACTTGGGTTTGTACTTATCTTTTTAATTAAATTGTATAGAAGTGGAGTGTCAACAACAAAATTGTATTTAAGTTTACATGCATATAATTTCATGCATCTCATGATTTTATAATCGTCACTTTTTTTATTGAAAAACCTTTATTTAAATGTAGAAAATTTTGTAGCATGTTTGTAATCTATTTGATTGTTGTAACATTTTAAAATAAATTAAAAACACAATACAATCATACAAACCTTTGTAAAACAAAATTTTGGAAAGTTATTTGATTTGTCAATGTTCTAACTACATACAAAATAAAATAATTCAAAGTATGCCCAAATCATTGACCTTCTTTATTGATAAAAAAAAACAAAAAAAAACAAAAATCAAAAATCAAATAATCTAAAAATCACAGGATATTTTTTATTTAAATAAAAAAATTAATTAATTAAGGGTTGAGACAGTCACAAAATATAACGCCTCTTTAACACAATATTTTGTATCAAATCACGAGCTATAGAAATGCTCAATTGTTTCAAATTCAATATGTTGATGTTTTAACATATAAAATATCATTTCAAAGTGAGATGTATTCATTGCATAGAAAAAAATACTAATATATTTATAATAATAAATTCCACATTATATTGCAATTCCAAAAATATATACCATGATGTTAAAACAACAGATTTTTAAAAGAGGCCATTTAAAACTTAAAGGTTTTAATGCAAGTTGGGATTTGTTTTAGATACATTTATTTTAAATAACTGAGCTTAGTTTATTTCTTTCTTACTTCCTTTCTTTCATAGATTAAAGAAGTGATTAGTGTATCTCTCTCTCTTGATATATATATATATATATATATATATCTATAGAGAGAGAGAGAGAGAAAGAGAGAGAGATTAAAAATATTCTATTTAGTGGTGAAAAAATACATGTTTTCTTCAATCATAAAAAGTAAAGTTACTTATTTTAATAAAACTATTTGATTAATGTTGTACATTAATTTTATTCAAGATCTATGTGTCTTAAGTTATTAAAAATTATACATATACACACATGATTTTTAAAGCAAAAAATAAAGAAAATAATTGTCATCTGGATTTTTATTTTTTTAGTAATATAGTTTTAATTATTTTTATGTCAAGAAAATTTGATCTCTATAAGCCTTTAATATTTCTTTCAAAGTTCATCCTACAATTATTGAAGGTATTTAGATCCAGTTTTAATATTGAAATTTTGCAGGCATTGAAAATATATGTTTATAAGATAGAAAGATACTTAAAAAATCATATAATCCACATATATTAAATTAAAGTTAAAAAAAATTGTTTGTTTTTTAAAATTCAAAACATGATATCAAAATTTAAAAATTATAATGTCAACTACATCCAACTTATGATTTGAAGGCCTTATTTTCTTCAAAATATGAGTCATGTTTTCTATATGTCGCATATTTTACATGCACACAATGTCCTCATATAATAAATGGAATTTTATTTGTGTAAAATTTCTTATTTCTTCTTCTCATTTTTTACTCTCTAAGTACTTGTATTGTACTATGGATTGAAATAAACAAATTGTAAATGATGTTTACCAAAGTAAGTCATTGATTAATTCAAACCTCAATTGAGAGCATACAATTCATTCATAATGAATATATATATATATATATATATATATATTGTGTTTATTGAATACAAATAGTTTAATAAAGGTACTATTCTGATGATCTTTACATTATTGTCATAATCATGAAAATTAACTTTTTTTTACTGTTATATTTGAATACACAATTATTTATTTTCATTAAAAATTTCAACGTTTTTCTAATTTCAATTTCATTATAAAAACATTGGTACATTTTAAGATTTTGGGTTGTATTTTGTATAGATTTTTGTGAATATCAATTAGCACTCACTAAAATCAATGGATTGTATATAAATAAAAGTAAATTTATTTTTAGAGAAATATTAAAGTGACCTACCCTTTTACTGAATTGACCCACTCTGTTGTAACCATCGTTATAAAAATGCATCATTCCCAAAAACCATCGTTAGAATCATGGCCCTCATCCAACCCCTTTGTTCCCAGCCAGCGTTCCCTCCGTTCCCAACCTTCATCCTGACCCCCGTTCATTGTGACCCCCCGTCCTCTTAGGATCCGTTTTTAGTCTTGATTTACAAAGCGACAGTAAGATGGTTTCTTGCGACGCCCCTCGCTTCTGTTTAAGTGGCGCTTCCGCTTCGTTGATACGAGCGAGGAACAGTTGCTTGGTTTGATCCTCATCTACAACGCAGTATCCATCAAACAAAGGAAGCCACGACTTTGTCTTTGCAGCGGACTTGCCACCAGGTGCGGTTATGATAAGTGCTCCCTGGAACTTTTTGTTCGGAAGGCTCCCTTTCTCACATATGCTCAACCATGTTTGAGTGCAATCGGAAGAAGAGCACTGTGTCCCGTATGTGCTCTATTCATGGAAATACTTGCACTGCTATTAAAACATTTCCATGGCTAGAAGTACCAGTGTCATCCAATACACTAGTAACAATCGATGCTCTCTGTCCATGCCCCTGCGGAACCATCACCACACTCACATTGCAGTTCTTCTTGTGGCAATCACACATAGACTCAATCAGTCGGCAGACCAAACCGCTAGAATTCTCAATTTCTATACATCATCTCATTTGACGTCATCTCACCCTAAGGCATTTGCTGCCAACCAACATGCTGATTCTTAAACATAAAACCACACGCAAATCCTAAGAAGCAAAACTCCGTAATCCTCAAGGAACCTACGTCTTCAACCTATGCCAAAAACAAAACAGCGACGGACTCAATCCACTGCAAACTGAAAAACAAACTGCAAATCATGCAAGAGAGCATCGTCGACAGTAGAAAAGACTAGGCGCAATCGGTGTTTGGACAAAGAAGAAAAGCAAGAAGCAGGGGGGGCTGGAACCTAAAGAATGTTTGACTAGAACAACAACACTTCCAGGAGCAAAAATGTGCAGGATCACGCCTGCACTCTTGATGTCGGATTCGGGTCCATACTTCCTTCTCAAAACCTCTGGTACAACGTAGAATGCACTTCCTACCACATCTTTGCACACTTCACCGGGTTCGAAAAACGTCAACAACCCAAAGTCTGTTGCCTTCAGAGATGAATCCTCCTGCTCGTTCAGCAAAAAGAAATTCTTAGGCTTCAAATCGTGATGTCTGACACCCAAAATGTGGCAAGTTTCTATCACGATAAAGATGGTTCTAGGTGGTTCTAGTCACATAACTGTAATGCCCCACACTATAATGCCTCACACTAGTCACAGAACTGTAATGCCCCACACTATAATGCCTCTTCTCAGTAATTCCCCGCTACAACTGCCTCACATTGTAATGCCCCTCCTCAATGATGCGAACTGTAATGCCCCCCCACACTATAATGCCCCTTCTAAGTAATTCTCCACTGCAGCTGCCTCACACTATAATGCCCCTTCTCAGTGATGCGAACTGTAATGCTCCACACTATAATGCCTCTTTTAAGTAATTCTCCACTGCAGCTGCCTCACACTGTAATGCCCCTTCTCAATGATGCGAACTGTAATGCTCCACACTATAATGCCCCTTCTAAGTAATTTCCCACTGCAGCTGCCTCACATTGTAATGCCCCTTCTCAGTGATGTGAACTGTAATGTCCCACACTGTAATGCCCCTTCTCAGTAATTCCCTGTTGCAGCTACCTCACACTGTAATGCCTCTTCTCAGTAATTCCCCAGTGCAGCTGCCTCACATTGTAATGTCCATTCTCAGTGATGCGAACTGTAATGCCTTACATTGTAATGCCCCTTCTCAGTAATTCCCCGCTACAGTTGCCTCACATTCTAATGCCCCTTCTCAATGATGCAAACTGTAATGCCCCACACTGTAATGCCCCTTCTCAATAATTCCTCGCTGCAGCTGCCTCACACTGTAATGTCCCTTCTTAGTAATTCTCCACTATAGCTGCCTCATATTGCAATGCTCTTTCTCAGTGATGCGAACTGTAATGCCCCACATTGTAATGCCTCTTCTTAGTAATTCCATGCTACAGCTGCCTCACATTGTAATACCCCTTCTTAGTAATTCTCTGTTGTAGCTGCCTCACACTGTAATGCCCCTTCTTAGTAATGTAAACTGTAATACCCCACACTATAATGCCCCTTCTTAATAATTCCCCGCTGCAGTTGCTTCACACTGTAATGCCCCTTCTTGGTGATGTGAACTATAATACCCCACACTGTAATGTCCCTTCTCAATAATTCCCTGCTACAGTTGCCTCACACTGTAATGCCCCTTTCTTAGTAATTTCGTGCTGCAACTGCCTCATACTGTAATGCCCCTTCTCAGTAATTCCCTGCTTCAGCTGCCTCACACTGTAATGCCCCTTCTCAGTGATGTGAGTGAAGGGTTCGCTACCAGTGCACAACTCCATAACAAAGTACATAGATGCCTCATCTTCAAATGAACTTTTGATAGCAACAATGTTTGGATGAGCAATGCTCGCAATGCAATAGCAACAATGTTTAATGTCAAAAAGTTGATTGATCATCAATCATGATTCGAATTGTCGCTATAATGTGATTAAAATATAATGTGCTTGTTAGATGAAATCAACATTATTTACTGAATGAGGTCATAAGTTCTGTTCACTAGTTAAATGATACATGATTAAGAGCTCTTTCGGAACACATGCAACATCGTTCTTTGACTTAAGCTTCTTCTTTGAAATGGTCTTGCAAGCATAATCAGCGCATGTGCTGTTTTTGGTGCATAAACAGGTGATGCCGAAATTTCAAACACCAACTTCTTCCTTAGATTGTAAACATACCTCATGCCCTGAGTGACTTGTTGTAATACAAATAGTTAGCTTCTCCTTCCTTTTGGTTCCGAACTTGGAACTGGGGGTCAGGATGAGGGCTAGGACAGTGGTTGAGAACAAAGGGGGTTTGGATGCAACGATGTCGTATTACATGCTTTCCTGCTCGAGAACGCGCCGGGCGTCTGGCTGTAGAAGGTAGTATGGAGATTCGCCAATATTCAAGCAGTTTATCGGTTTTTGACTGTAGGAATACAAACAACTACAAGAATACACCGTAAATCTATACGGATGCCCTTCGACTGCTCGCCGAAGTCCTTTTTGTCCCAATCGGTAGGTCTCTAGACGTTACAGAGAACCCCGAACAACTCAAACTGCTAATCTTCGATACCGCTTTATACTCACGATCTTGTATCCACTGACTGTCTTGTTAGATTAATCCAATAAATTTCATTCACTCCGCATACTCAATCCTATAGACACCCTTTTAACTCTTCATCACAAACGTAACTCGATTTCACAAAACAGTCAAGAGTAATCAAACCCACTTCATTAAAAATCTCGATTCACCATTACAACACTGACTTCAGCAACGATTGCCTTAGTCTTCCCAAAACCCTATGAAGAAAAAAAAACCCAATTCTCTGTCTTTTTTCCCCGCTCCGAAGCATGAAGCTCCTCCCCGATCCTTCAAAAACCCCTCCCCAAAACTATATTCTCTCCCCCTAACTTTATCCTTTGAATTTCTTCAATCTTCAGTCTTGGATCCGGAATTGGCTCCCACCGTCAGAGCTTGGATCCAAAATTGGCTCTCGCCGTCAGAGCTTTCTCCCCCGTTTTTACCTTTAAGAGATCTTTTTACCGAAAATAACGTTCCCTGAAATGGCACAAAGAACAGGACAGCCTGAAACAGAATCGAAACCCCGTAATCGGGACCACATTGAGTCGCCCGACCAATTCAGGTCTCATATTGGCTAAGAGTCCAGTAGTAAGACCCATATGTCTCCGTAATTGGATCAAATTGATCCTTCGCGTCAGATTGGCTGAGGCCCGTAGTAAGACCTGGATTTTTCCGTAATTAGACTACATTGGGTTGCCCGGCCAATTCAGGTCTCATATTGGATAAGAGGACCCAGATTGGATTCTTGAAATTGGATCTAATTGGCTCTTCGAACCAGGCTCATCCGTTGTGTGAATTCGTCCTTTCTCTTCCTGCTGACTCCCATTATTGGAATTGAATGGAGCATTTTAGTATGCCCAGGCTGACTGTAACGGGGTGACTGAATTTGGCCATTTAGTATTTGCACTGGAGTTGGTCGTTGCTCCCAATATTCGAGGTAACTGAACATTAATAAAAGTCCCCTTTCTTTATATTTTCACGGTATACTCGTGTTACAACACGACATCCACCCCCTCTGAACCTGTGCATCTTCCGGTATGCACCAATTTATTCAATTGCTGTTTAGAATATATCCTCTACGTCTTTGTCTAGTTCGTGTTCGTCACCTTCATTATCCAAATCACTTTCATCTTCTTGCTGCGGAATCTCTATACCTTCATTAAGGTCTTCCATATTCATCTCCGCGTGTCTTCGTTTAAATATTTTTACTCGCTTCCCTGTAATTGATATTTTCAATTTTGTACCATCTAACTCCCGTAATGAGTAAGTCGCATTATCATGAACAGTTGTTACTACATATGGTCCAAACCAACATTTTGAAAATTTCCACAAAGTACTATGTTGATTATCCAGACTATTGTCATAAACAAGTACCCAGTCACCTTCTTCGATTGCTTCAGGTCTCAAGCGATGTTGCTTGTCGAATCGTGCCTTGTTTCGTAACCTTGTTCTTTTTAACCTTTCAAATGCTATCTGCACATCTTCCCATCTTTGCTCCAATTGTCGAATCCTAATAGCCAGAAGTTCTTCTCTTGTCAATCCATCTTCCGATGGTAGCATACTCCAAGTAAGTACCTTTTCTTCAATCGGCATAATTGGTTTTCGACGTGTCATAAGTTCTACTAGCATATATCCTGTCACCGAACTATGTGTTGTTCGATCAGCCCATAATGCAAATGACAAAAGTCGTGGCCACTCTTTAACTTTCCCATTACAAGCTTTAACTAATGCTTTCACAATCGGTGGGTGATCGCGTTTACTTTTTGCATTCCCTTCTGGATTATAAGAAGTAGTTAGTGATAGTTTAACTCCACATCTTTCAAAGAACTTACGAGCTTCTTGTGCATTTAATTCTCTACAATCTGCAATGATTTTTTCCACGCATCCGTAGCAGCAAATGACATCTTCAAGCAAAAACCTACAAATCCCCTCTGTAGATTTTGTCCTCAATGCTCTTCCTTCTACTTGATTTGATAAATCTTCACGAGCTAAAACTAAATATCTCATCTGCCATAACCCAATCGGCATAATAACCAAATCAACAACCCATTTAAAATGAATAGCCAGAGGATACATAGGATGAAGACCATCTCGATGTCGGATATTAGAGTACGATTGACAGATTTCACATGACTCTACAAATGAGAGCACATCTCGATACATATTTTTCCACCAATATCGTTCCTTGAGTTTAGCAAAAGTAGCCCAGATTCCTCTATGCCCTGCCCATAAACTATCATAAAACTCCTTTAATAATTTTAGTTTTTCTTTCTTTTTGCCTATCATTTGTCGTGGCATCCCAATTCCTTTCTTCGGTCTCTTCCATAAGAATCCATCTCGAAGTAAAAATCCATATGTTTTTTTTCTTATTTGTTTGAATTTTTCTGTACACCAATTCCCCTGCTTAGTCAAGGTATTCAAGTAATGACCAATATCCAATAATTCTCCTTCATAAGATTCTTCAAGAAATAGCTTGTCTTCTCTATTGAGATTTGATATTGAATAGAATTTCAATCCGACGTCATCAATGTCTTCAACCATTTCGTCCTCCCTCTCATATCTTGCTCGAGATAGCATATCTGCTACTAAATTGTCCTTCCCAATAATATGCTTAAATTCTGGATTTAGTGACTTAATATAAGCAATCCATCTCAACATTGCAATATCTGGCTTTGAACAGTTAGTAATCATTTTAAGCAATGGCAAGCAATCTGTTTCAATTACTACTACTGCCCCAATCAAATAGTCCTTTTCAGCTTTCATAGTTGAAATGACTCCCCAAAGTTCTCTTTTGACTTGCGAATATGCACGCTGATGAATACTTAAAACTTTAGTCCCAAATTGAACTGCAAATCTACTCCCATTTGAATCATCTTGACCCACAACCCATCCAATGGCAATTGGACTGGCGTTCACAGTAAGAATCACTGGTCTATTGTACTTATAATCAACCTTCCTCAATATTGGAGGTGACATCAATAATTTCTTCAATCTTTGCATTGCCTGAATATGCCTTTCTTCCCATTTAAATTGGTAACCCTTGCATAACAGTTCATATAATGAATTCGCTATGTGAGCAAAATGAGAGATCCAGATTCTATAAAATACACATGCACCCAAAAACCTGTGAACCTCTGTTAAAGAATCACAATCCTCTTTCATCCTTCCAATTGCATCAACTTTAGTCGGATCTAGTTTTCTTCCATAAGATCCACATAAATGTCCAACAATTACAACCTCTCGTACTCCAAATACGGACTTCATACTCGATAATGTAAGATGAACTTCTCCAAGCCGAGTTAAAATCTTTTCACAATCTTGTATACGATCAACAACATATTTGCGACACCCCCTCGTATCTAAAGTTTCATCCTTGTCTCCTTCTCTGCACCCTTTTATAGGAACATCATCTAGAAAAGGCATAGTCTTTTCCGGAATAAAATCTCTCAATATCTTATTCATCCCATTCATCATATGCGCAACTGAGTTGGTCGCGCCTTGAAGAAGAGTGCACATTCTAACCAATCCAAGTGGTGTCCTCATTGTTGTCATATCTCTACTTCCTTTGGCAAGTTGAAATTGATCATAACTTGAATACAAGTCATCCATTGAATAGATCGCCCTTCCAGCAAACGCCTCAGCAAATTCATCCACAATAGGTCCAATTCCTGCATTCCTGACAGTTACTGCATTCACCGGTTGCATATCTTGAATAAACCGTAGTGACCCATTCTTCTTAGGTACCGTAAACCATCGACTAGAATACGGTGCAAACGAGGGTTCCAATATTTTCATCTTTATCTTTTCTTTTAATAGCTCAACCAATTTAGGTAAATGTGCCCTCGGTACTGAAATCGGTCTTAGATTCCAAGGTACATGCGGTAGAGTGAAGATAACCATAGGTGTTATAATATTTGGATCCACACACCCAATTTCATGAGATTCGAAAGCAAACGATCTACCTTGTTTAGCCAACATTTTTTTGAAGCAAGTAATTTCCTCGGGCAATAAAGAACCATCAGAACCAATCTTCAATTCTTGAAAAGTTTCTTTAGTAAACTGATGTCCAATACTCATTGGATCTCTTAAACTTGCTTCTTTTGATGCTTCTCTCATTTGTTCTTTAGAATCTTCAGGTAATGGTGCAGCAACAAGCTTTACCTTCTTATCTACCGTTTTATATCTCGTCTCTACAGTGACTTTTAGTGCTTGAAAAGATTCAAGTATGGTATAAACCTCTTTTGAATGAATCTCAACAATCTTATCATTATCCCCTAATCCAATAGATGTAATCAATTCCAATGAATCTTCCAGTCCATTTTCTTCATAAACACCTAAAATCCTCTCATCATCTTGCAATGTACCTAACTTGCGTAATTGTCCTTCAATATCATATAATCTTTTTCTTTCTTTTCTTTTAAAATCATCAACTTTCTTATACATAATATTTCCATTCTCCAATATACTAATAAAACTCGCATCAAAGGCACCTTCATCTCGCGAGAGTACCTCCTCTTTTGTACCTCCATAATTTCGCTTTATAGTGGTACCTCCCCAAAATCCTTAAATCCTTCAATAATCTTTGGCAATGGTTTCTCCCTCAACCTATCTCGATTCCGTTCATGGTTAGGAGGTACTGTTAGAAATTGTACAGCTTTCCTCCCATCTTTGCTCCGTACCCTTGCATAAGCAGAACCATCGTCAAGTACTTTTGTTTCCATCCGTGTTGCCGTGATATAAGGTTGTCCTAAAATCAACGGATAAGACGTTGTATCTTGAACAAAGAAATGTTGCTCCGTCGCAACATCCCCCAATCCGAATTTTGACATCTGGACAAGCTCCATATAATTCGCTCCATGTGTTATTAGCTGCTCGAATTGCCCATCCATGTTCCATATCAATTGGCCATTTTTGCTTCTCATAAAGATCTTTATACATGAGATTTATTTCAGAACCATGGTTGACTAAAGCAACTATTGGTTCTTCTATATCTCTTACTTTCACCAATACCTCAGTAGTTGCCCTTGCTCAATGCTTTCGAGTTTAATGGCTCAAAGTTTCCATTTCCTTGACACTATAATCTTCGAAACGTACTCGTTGATTATACCGATTCTTTTCATTTGTTGGTTGCTTGTAACCAATATCAACCTCTTCTTCATCTCTATATATTCTTGCATCAATAACATGACTCATTCCAGTTTCACCCATTAATTGCCTCTTTCGCTTAATGCTGTCAATGATAAAATCATGAAACTCCTTCTTTGCAATTTCCAAAACTTCTTTCAATGTGAATTCCATCTTAGCGTTTAATATACGTTCTTCCAACACCCCTTTCAAATTTGTTGCCACTTCAATGTCAGAAAGTAGCTTATAAGCAATTGATTTGCCCTTATCTTTTGTCTCCTTTGTTTTTTCTCCCAATGATGCTGAGGTATCCTTTACAGGCAATTCTTATGAAGTTGCTTCCCGAGCCTTGTCTCCTCGAGTTTGCCTCTTAGAAGAATTTCCTTCTCTAGTATCATCAAAATTTCCTCGTCTCTTTTCTTCCATCAAAGCTTCATGTTGGCTCTTAGCAATATATGCATGAACTGAAAGAGATTCAATAGGATCCCACCAATCTGTTCTACCTCGTATTGTAGCTGCAGTCCTCAATAACGCTTCTCGAGGTAATTTCCCTTCTTGCATTGTAGAAACGGCAGAAGCCCAAAACTCACTAGTTTCCGTACTTCCACCAATTTCATCATCTACTCTAGCACCATAACTTGCACTTTCTTGTGCTGCTGTTTCATGCTCTTTTAGGTAATCTTGAACCAATGCTCTCATTCCTCCCTTGCCAAAATTGGGTTGAAGAAGATCATTCCTATCTTTCAATGCTATCTTCCCATCTTTCCAGCAAATAATTCCTTGCCGTATCATATTATTAAATTCATTGCAATCTTTTCTAGTATGTGAAGCATCATCACACCAAATGCATCTTTGTACATATCCTTGTTTTGAAACATTCTTCGAATTGTTTATAGAAGTATTCTCTTCAAGTCTTGCCAATTTGATTTAAAGATCTCGCATTCCTCGTATAATTTCTTCCATTCCCATATCTGCTTTTTTTTATAAGGATGTCGAAGGTTGAACTGTAGGCATTGTTGGTGGTGTTGAACGTACTTGAGCTTTGGGTGCTTGTATTGTTTTTGGAATATTGCTCCTATCCTTCCTCCTTTCTTTTTTTGTAAGCAATCCCACCGCATCTTCAACGTTCTTCCACTTCGTTGTCAATCCTTCATCTTCTTCTTTGTCTTCAAGAAGGAGTTCTAATTTCCCTTGCAATTCTCCATCAGCAGCTTGAAGAAATAAATCAACTTTGTTCGGCTCCAATGTCAATTTTTCTACCTTCGATAATTGAGAGTACTGCCTCTCAAATTCTCTTAGTAGCTCTGTTGCTTGCAAATTCTTATTGGGCCGTTCAATCCATTTCAGAAACAGCTTCTTAGTAACGCGATCAGCATCTTCCAAGAAATATTCGTCTTTCAATGCATGTGAAAAAACCTCCCATGAATTCCCATAATGATCCGTAATCGATGTAATGTGGTCTCTTATCTCCGGTATCGTGGCAAGTCTAAATAATTCAACCATTTTCTTCTCAGAAACCCGATTTAATTCCATTTTACGAACATAACATCTTCAATACCTTGAAATATTCCTCCCATCAAATTGATCTACTTTATTGACCACTGCTTGCAATGCTTTGGTTGCCAAAGCTTCCTTTTGATCATTGCTTTGCTGTTGCTGCATTGATAATGAGAAGGCTTGAAACATACTAGCAATAGACGGATCCATGTGCATACCTTGTCCTTTAGAAGAATCACCACCAGAAAGTCCTCCCAAAAATCCTTCAAAATTTTTATTTTTGTTTTCTATAAAATAAAGATAAAATCAACTAAAATCCTATACCTTCAACCTCAAGCTTTTACGTCGGATTCACCACTTTTGTCGTATTACGTGCTTTCTTGCTCGAGAACGCGCTGAGCGTCTGGCTGTAGAAGGTAGTATGGAGATTCGCCAATATTCAAGTAGTTTATCGGTTTTTGACTGTTGGAATATAAACAACTGCAAGAATACACCGTAAATCTATACGGATGCCCTTCGACTGCTCGCCGAAGTCCTTCTTGTCCTAGCCGGTAGGTCTCTAGACGTTACAGAGAACCTCGAACAACTCAAACTGCTAATCTTTCATACCGCTTTATACTCACGATCTTGTATCCACTGACTGTCTTGTTAGATTAATCCAATAAATTTCATTCACTCCGCATACTCAATCCTATAGACACCCTTTTAACTCTTCATCACAAACGTAACTCGATTTCACAAAACAGTCAAGAGTAATCAAACCCACTTCATTAAAAATCTCGATTCACCATTACAACACTGACTTCAGCAACGATTGCCTTAGTCTTCCCAAAACCCTATGAAGAATAAAAAAACCCAATTCTCTGTCTTTTTTCCTCGCTCCGAAGCATGAAGCTCCTCCCCGATCCTTCAAAAACCCCTCCCCAAAACTATATTCTCTCCCCCTAACTTTATCCTTTGAATTTCTTCAATCTTCAGTCTTGGATCCGGAATTGGCTCCCACCGTCAGAGCTTGGATCCAAAATTGGCTCTCGCCGTCAGAGCTTTCTCCCCCGTTTTTACCTTTAAGAGATCTTTTTACCGAAAATAACGTTCCCTGAAACGGCACAAAGAACAGGACAGCCTGAAACAGAATCGAAACCCCGTAATCGGGACCACATTGAGTCGCCCGACCAATTCAGGTCTCATATTGGCTAAGAGTCCAGTAGTAAGACCCATATGTCTCCGTAATTGGATCAAATTGGTCCTTCGCATCAGATTGTCAAGGACAAGAACTCGATGAAAGCTAAAGAGTAAGTGAGACTTTTCTCAAAGAAATAGGACAAAATAGAAATATGTATATTAAGAAAGAAATTAGAATGGCTATTGCCAAAATACAAGAAAACTAGAGACCCTTGAAACTAGACTAGAAGCAAGAAAGGAGTTGACAAGAGTGAAGAGGGCTTCACTCTTGCCTCTATATATACTATCTAACTAGAAGCCACATGGCGATGTTCTATAAGACCTCCAATATATGTTGACTTTCTAGGCCACATGCCTTTGCTTACAAGGCAAGTTTTCTATGGATGGACCACGTAGTTAGCTTGTTCTTTAAGCTTCCAACATGTGTGGCACATGGCTAACTTGTTGACCAAGTTTCTAGCCTAAAAGTCAACTATAGACTCCTATAAAGTCAAAGCAACGTCTACGAAGCTTCTAAGAAGCTTCTCTAGAAGATATTACACAATTAACCTACTTTTATCTACTTTTACATACTTTTATCTATTCATATAGGTAATTATATGTATGTCCGTGACATTACCCCCCCTTCTAGGGACGAGTTCCACGAGGAGCGGTGATTATATATTGAGAAAATCTAATATGCGACGAATTGTATTTGCTACATACTCTGATCTTTGTTCTCTTCGAAGATAGTTGATGGGTCCTCTTAGCCATCGATAGTGTCCCATTCCAGGGCGAGAAGACCACCCTGTTATTTGATCACTGTTGAGGCCTTCATAACTTCCTTCAAATAATACATTTGAAACACCATCAGGAGTCGTTCCTATCTCCAATAATATCACCAAACATCGAGAATCTCTTCCAAGGTCGTGATACCAAATGCGTTGTATCTCACCATCTATTCGAGGAAGAACATGTCGTTCTTGAGGGTCTTCATCTCGGTTGCGTCGTCTTGAAGGTTGTGACAATCGCAATGTCTCATCCGGTAAGTCAGCAAACGAAGGTTCTTGAGTTGAATCCGCTGGTTGTTGGCTCTCCATCTAATTAGCGTCACAAATGCAAAGAAGTTACAAACAAGGATAGGAAATTGAATGTTATCTTGCCTCAATCTTGTCTCTTTTATAAGAGAGGTTTTCATCTTGGTTTTGATGGATGTCGTTGATGAAAAACTTTGACTTTAGTTGATGCATTTGCTAGATTCCTGGATGGCTCCCATGTGCGCTCACTAATATCATATCCGCGCCAATGAACAAGATATTCTAGCTTATTTCGGCGCCACCTTGAGTCTAATATCTCTTCCACCTCAAATTCTTCATTATTATCTACTTCTATAGGAGGCGGTGGCATTTGTCTTCTTCCTTGTATATCCACTGTCTTATATGGTTTAAAAAGAGACACGTGGAATACAGGATGGATCTTCATTGACTCCGGTAGATGTAACCGATATGCAACTGGGTTGATCTGTTCAGAAACAGAAAAGGGGCCAAGCCTACGATAGTCCAATTTGTCACAAGGTCGAGTGGTCTTGATATTGCGACGAAGTAGCCATACCTTATCACCCACATTGAGTTGTGGTTGCTCTTTACGATATACATCTGCATTTATCTTTTGTCGTTCTTGAGCTTTCTTCAACTGCGCCTTCATTATTGCATGTAACTCTGACAACCGATTTGCCATATCTTCTGCTGCAGGATTATCAACTTTTGAAAAATCAAAAGTATCAAGTCGTGGATGATAGCCATAATTGGCAAAGAAAGGTGTTTGTTGCGTGGAAGAATGTACTGTATTATTATAAGCAAACTCTGCCAATGGCAGAAGGATTGTCCAATCATCTTGTTGGTAGTTGATGGTACACCTTAAATACTGTTCCAAGACTTGGTTTACGCGCTCTGTTTGTCCATCAGTTTGAGGATGGAAAGCTGAAGATAGCTTTATGTCCATTTTTAAAATCTTGAAAAGAGTCCTCCAGAATCTCGACACAAATTGAGTTCCCCTATCCGATATGATATCTTTAGGTAATCCATGATAGCGATAGATATTATCAATGAAAAGCTTAGCTGTTTCTTCACCTGTGATAGATTTTGTACATGGCATAAAATGTGCCATCTTGGTGAAACGATCTACTATCACAAATATAGAATCATAAGATCTTGAGTTTGGAAGATCTGTGATGAAATCCATAGAAACAGAAGACCATGGTTGTTCTGGTATAGGTAATGGCTGAAGAAGTCCGTAAGGTCGATGTCGAGGAATTTTTGATCTTGAACAAATATCACATGATTGTACAAAGTCTTTGACTGACTTCCACATTTGTGGCCACCAAAAATCTCTTGATATGAGTTCCAGAGTCTTATTATATCCAAAGTGACCTGCTGCTGGAAAGTCATGACGTGCTTGAAGAACACGCAAACGTGCTTTTCCTTCAAGAACATATAGGCGTCCTTCAAAATATAATAGATTATTCTTGAACTCAAACTTAGAAGAATCATGAGACTTGGAAGAATTATTCTCGATATCATGAACAAGAGGGTCTGAGGACATACTGGACTGGATTTGCTTGAGAAAAGTTGAATCAACAGTCAGTGTTGATTTCATTGCTCGGAGATGAAATTGCTCCGGTTTCAAGAGGACCGTTCTTTGTTGCTCAAAAGCTGCATCTCCTTCTTTTGGTGCAAAATAAGAACGTCTAGACAGGGCATCGGACAAACCTTGTTGTTTTCCTGGCCGATAAGTGATAATGAAGTCGAATCTTGACAAAGACATACTCCAACGAGCTTGACGACGATTCAACACGCGTGCTGACATGAAATACTCGAGGTTCTTGTGATCTGTATACACAGTGACTGGACTAGAAGCACCTTCTAGATAATGACGCCATTCTTGAAAAGAATCCACGATTGCAAGAAGTTCTTTATCGTGGATCTCATAATTGATCTCGGCTACTGAGAATTTTCTTGAATGAAAAGCTATCGGATGAAGTTTGTCATCTGTTCCCATTTGTGATAAAACTGCACCCAAGGCAAAATCCGATGCGTCTGTTTCTATAAAAAATACCTTGAAAAAGTCAACACGATATAAGACTGGTGCAGAGACAAACGATGTCTTCAAGGCTTCAAATGCTGCTTCCGCTTCTTGATTCCATTGGAATTTATCTTTACTAGTCAAGCGTGTAAGTGGAGCTGCAACTCGTGAGAAGTCTTTGATGAAGATCCGATAGTAATTGGCAAATCCCAAGAAACATTGGACATCTCTTACAGTCTTTGGAATCTTCCAATCCATGATTGTTTGGACTTTCTTAGAATCCATCATAAGACCATCATTTGAAATGATGTATCCTAAAAAGTCAACTTGAGTAGTGTGAAATACACACTTTTCTATCTTGGCGTACAATCCTGCATCTCTAAGTTTTTGTAATACTTGACGAACATGTATTTCATGTTCTTCAACATTCTTAGAATAAATCAAGATATCGTCTAGGTAGCAAACGACAAAATTGTCTAAGAATTCACGAAATACATCATTCATGAGATGTTGAAAAGCAGTTGGTGCATTCGTGAGTCCAAAAGGCATGACATTGTATTCAAAGTGTCCGTACCTGGTTCGAAACGCAGTCTTCCATTCATCTCCTTCTTTGATCCGTACTAGATTATATGCTCCTCTTAGATCTATTTTTGTATAGATCTTAGCTTGATTTAACTGGTCAAGGAGTCCTGATATCAAAGATAATGGATACCTGTTCTTGATTGTGATCTTGTTGAGTCCTCGATAGTCAACACACATTCGTAAAGATCCATCTTTTTTCTTTACGAATAAAATTGGAGCTTCTGCTGGAGATTTTGAATGGCGTATGAAATTCTTCGCTAAATTCTCGTCAATATATGTCTTGAGTTCAGCCAACTCATCTTGCGATAAACTGTAAATTGGTCCAAATGGTGGCTGAGTTCCTTCCTTGAGATCGATTGAACAATCGTATGGGTGATGCTCAGGAAGAATATCTGCATTCTTTTTCTCAAAAACGTCTTGATAATCCTGATATTGACTTGGAATGCCACTTGAAGTCTTTACGCTTTCAGAAATAGGTGCAGCATAAATAGCAAAAGTTGATCCTTCTTTTGCTGCGTGTATAAATGCTTTTGCACCTATAAGTGCGGGTTTTACTATACTAGACTCATGGTTTTTTACTTAATTAATAGAACTGTTACTAATGCTCCGAGGAAAATCAAGTTTACGAGAAATCCAATCTATTCGAGGATTATACTTTTCTAACCATGATAAGCCTAAAATTACTGGATTAGAGGGAGATCTAATTATATTAAAAATTACGCAACTACTATGACCATTTATTACTACATCTACAGGAAGTGTTTCGTGAGTTACATCTCCAGAAGACAACGGACGACCATCTATGACTTCTACGTGTACAGGTTTAGTTTTTTGTTATAATGATATTCTATGACATCTAGCAAATTCTTCATCTAAAAAACAAGCTGAGGCTCCTGAATCTATCAAGGCAGAGGCTTTGTAATTATTAGGTCCTAAACGCACATCTATTATAAAACAAGGAGATGGTTCTGAGGAGAGGATAGGACCTTCATTAGAAGTTGTACAAGATTCCAGCCGCACGGTCCCTATTGTAGCTGGACGTACTCGTTTTCTGACATACTGTCTTCTTTGACAGCCTTACTCCTCATTTTGTAGTTACGTCGCTTCTTTGGACAATGTTGAGCAGTGTGCTTAGGTTCTCCACAATATAAGCACAATCCTTCTTGTCGACGACGAGACTTTTCTTGCTCAATAAGAGGTTTGAAACGTACCACATCAATTTGCATATCCTCTACTTCTGAAGATATGTGTTGAGGAGACGTCGGTGTTGCCATTGAATTGTAGTAACGTTGAGGCCTACTTGTGCGACTCTCGGATCGAAATTCAAAAAGTCGATTGTCGCACTTCACAGCAAAGTCAATTGCTTGACTCAATGTTTGAGGATCAGGTAAATTAAGCATCAATTTCTTTACCTCATATTGTAATCCGTAGAGAAATTGACTCACAAGTGCGGCATCATCCCACTTGATATCAATTGTAAGTTGTCGAAATTGCGAAGCATATAATGTTACTGATCGATTGCCTTGTCGCAAAATACGGATCTTGTTGGTTGTAACACGAATTGCATCATGTTCTCCAAACATGGATCGAAACTCCGCCAAAAAAGCCTCCAGATTATCCAATATTGGATCTCGTCGTTCAAGAAAAGATGAAAACCATGACAATGCTGAACCTGAAAGAAGTGTACCAATGAATCTAACTTGTGACCCTGGAGTTGGATAGCTCTGGGGTTGAAGTTCAATCACTAATTGGACCTGATTGATGAATCCTCGAAACTTGGATCTGGTACCATCAAACTTCTCGGGCAAGGCCACTCTCGGTTCTCTAACACTCGAAGGGTGTTCCATTCTGGGAGAAGGGACATGGTTTGGTGCAGATGTTGAAGCAGCCCCAATCATCTCTATATCTTCACTTCCTACCATTCTTGTTGCTCCTTGTGGTGGTAAATTGAGTTGATGCATCGCAAGCATTAACTCCCTCAATTGTTCTTGCATCTGTGCCATTGCACTCTTCATTTCAACAAGCTCTGCCATAGTAGCACTTAGAAAAGAGAAGATGTCTAATAACGCTCAAAACAAATAGAAGAGAGGAATTGATAACAAAGAAAATACTAAGAACAATATCAGTTTAAAAGAGGGTAATCCGCAACTTCTAATGCGCTTATGTCTTATCAAGAAAAAGGGGTAATCCACTCTTAATCAAGAAAAGACAAAGCTCTCATATTGTAAGTGTACTCTTGTCAATCTGTCAAGGACAAGAACTCGATGAAAGCTAAAGAGTAAGTGAGACTTTTCTCAAAGAAATAGGACAAAATAGAAATATGTATATTAAGAAAGAAATTAGAATGGCTATTGCCAAAATACAAGAAAACTAGAGACCCTTGAAACTAGACTAGAAGCAAGAAAGGAGTTGACAAGAGTGAAGAGGGCTTCACTCTTGCCTCTATATATACTATCTAACTAGAAGCCACATGGCGATGTTCTATAAGACCTCCAATATATGTTGACTTTCTAGGCCACATGCCTTTGCTTACAAGGCAAGTTTTCTATGGATGGACCACGTAGTTAGCTTGTTCTTTAAGCTTCCAACATGTGTGGCACATGGCTAACTTGTTGACCAAGTTTCTAGCCTAAAAGTCAACTATAGACTCCTATAAAGTCAAAGCAACGTCTACGAAGCTTCTAAGAAGCTTCTCTAGAAGATATTACACAATTAACCTACTTTTATCTACTTTTACATACTTTTATCTATTCATATAGGTAATTATATGTATGTCCGTGACACAGATTGGTTGAGGCCCATATTAAGACCTGGATTTTTCCGTAATTAGACTACATTGGGTTGCTCGGCCAATTCAGGTCTCATATTGGGTAAGAGGACCCGGATTGGATTCTTGAAATTGGATCCAATTGGCTCTTCGAACCAGGCTCATCCGTTGTGTGAATTGGTCCTTTCTCTTCCTGCTGACTCCCGTTATTGGAATTGAATGGAGCATTTCAGTATGCCTAGGCTGACTGTAACGGGGTGACTGAACCTGGCCACTTAGTATTTGCACTGGAGTTGGTCGTTGCTCCCAATATTCGAGGTAACTGAACATTAATAAAAGTCCCCTTTCTTTATATTTTCATGGTATACTCGTGTTACAACATGACAACGGGTTAGGAAACGGAGGGAACGCGGGTTGAGAACAAGTGGGTTGGGATCAAGGCCATTTTAATAATAAGGGTCACTTTAATAAAAGACTGGATCACTTTAATATTTCTCTGTTTTTATTACCTACCAAGTAAGGCATTTATTCCTCTAAAAAATTAAGACTATTTCCTCTAAAAAATTAAGACTATATTTGAATTTTATTGTAAGACTTTTAAATAAAAATATTACCTAAACAAGTGCAAAAATATCATCTTTGCTTGATATATAATATTTTGATAAATGTAGTGTTATTAAAAAATAAATCAATTCTTATAATCATTAAAAAATATAAAAATTAATGCATCTGTAATATTGGATATATATATATATATATATATATACGGTATTGCTAATGCCACCATAGTTATTGCTACACCTACCATAACTTGTCATCCACCACATGTGATCACAATTTTTGTTAATGCCACAAGTTGTCATAAACTTGTGTTGTACATTATAATATATTCTATAGAACACTAATCTACATATCCATAAAGAATGTACACTTTATCAATTGAGGTGTGTATTAGCAATTTTTTTTGTGAAATACATTATTGTATACAATATAAGTTTAAAACAACTTCTAGTGACATTAACAAAAAATGTGATGGTATGTGTTGAATGGCAAGTTGTGGTTGCAATAGCAAAGTTTGTGGTAGCAATAGCAATAACAATACCAAATTAATAAATAAATATATCAATAAACAAAATACCTTCATTCAACTTTAATGATGCTTCAAGATTTGTATTAGAATTTTCAAAATATCTATTATAGAACAAAAGTATATTATGAAAATACCACATAAGTGTATTGATGAAATGTATAATACAATATTGAGTCATCTTTATAAATATTGTTTCTATAAAGTGATATTTTATGAATTAATATATAAAATTGGATATAACTCAACAAGCTGTAAAATTGCAGCAACTTTGCCTTCATTATTTGAATGCAAAATATGATAATATTTTTATATTAGATTGTAAAATTATTTGTAAGTAGCTTCAATTTGCAAGTTTTTTTTTTTTGTAAGAAACTCTTCTTTGCACAATTTCTTGAAAATGACTTTTATTTAAAAACCAAGACAACAAAAATATATGTTTAGAAATTGTGCATAAAAGAGTTTCTTACATTTAACTTTCATAAAAAATTAAACACTTTAAATTTCCAAACACTTCAAAACTTCTATTATAAGACTTAGAAAAATAATTCTTAAAAACAAGCTCTTTTAAAAGAATCTCTTCAACTTTACATGCAAAATCGTGAATAAAACAAGTTTCAGGTCATCCTTAATTATGTTACCTCTTTTCAAAATTGCACTCATATTCTAATTTACTTATCTTCTTGTGTCTCACACATCCATTCAAACCACTTTACTTTGTAATAACACATTCAAATTTTGTTCTTCTTATTATTACTATTATTAATACCCAGCTCTTTATGCACACAACTACAAACAAATCTTTCTTTTTGGCAGCCTCAAAGAAGATCCAAACTCCAGCCTCCACCACTCGGGAAAAAGTAACTTTTAGGGTTACCCGGGACTTTTTCGATGTCCGACAACGAGGATAGTCCATCTCGACCATATTCCCAAACCGGAGCTCACGTGGAGGCGAAGTTCGTATCCACGTCAGCTCGATGGGTCGGCGACCATCAGTCGGTACGAGGTCGGTGCCGTTTTCTAATCCACATCGTCATCTTCATGTGAGTAAGCTGCTGCTTCTGCTGCTGTTGCTGCTGGAGTAGTAGCTTCAGAATTGTGGCTCTGTTTCAGTTTTTTGAGTGGGAGGGAGGGATTGATTGATTGATAGATTGATTGATAGATTGATTTTTCCGTGCCGTGTTAGCAGCAATAGAAGAATAGAAGGGCACTATTGCATGCGATGAGCACGGCCAAAATGCTGCGACGATCCACCGAAGCAGTGGCACTGCGCGGGGAGGTGGGGCGGTTGCCACCTTCGTTGTCTGGAATCGCTCGCAGATTCTCTTCCTCACCCTCTTCCTCTTCCTCGCTGGCGTCGCCGAACAATGTGGCAGAGGCGGCCACAGTGGCGGAGGCGTCATCGTCCTCTGGCGGGACTGTGAGTAGTGGGGGTGAGGAGACCGCGCGGCCCGGGAGCTTGTTGTGGAGGGTGATTAAGTCGAGTGTGCTGCTGGCTTCTACGGCTGTCGCGGGCGGAGCTGCCTATGTGACCTATGGTGAGGTTCTTGTTACATTTTTTGTGCGACGAGGATGTGTGGTTGTGGCTTCTGTTGTTGGAATTCTCCGGTGGTTTTTCTTCTTCTTATTTTCTAGTTAAATATATGATTAGGCTGCGTTTCTTTTTCTTTCTCTCTTTCTTTGCTTCCGGAATTTCGTTGGTGATGGACTGGGTGTAATTCGATGAAATTCTCTAGCTAGGTGTGGTGAGGAACTTCTTTGCGCTTCTGCATTGTGCAATTTTGGGAATGAACAGGTTTTACAGGTGACCAGTAGAGGAAAGTGGGTCAGGATACCTAGTTAGAGTTAGTCGCATACGTGTGGGGATAAATTAGTGATTCCATCTAGCGCTGAGTCTCAACTGGGGCACGAAAATGCCTATGCATTGAAGGAACCGAGCTCTGTCGAATGTAGGTCGTAATATTGTAGGATTAGGGTTAGGGTTATATATGTTTTATCATTTTGATTACATTTGTCTGATTGGGTCGTTTGACGTCTGCAACGAACATGTTTTTGTCAGCCAAGGATGCAGCTGTTAATGTGATCAAAGTTGATGATAGCAAGCATGTTTCCATTAATTCATTAGGTTCTGTTCATAATTTCGTGAATTCCCACCAATTTTATGGAGTGTCTTATCTGGTTAAGTTCTACATAACCTGTTTTAAGGAGTAGTAGCATTTAGAGAGGCATTTTTGAGCGTTTCTCTTTTGGTGTAAGGTTAAGCAAGGTAGTTTGTATCTCGTGTGTTTGCTTTCACGCAGTACTAGTGTTTTAACGTATCTATTTTTTTCATCCGATTCTGGAACCATGCAGCTTTCGATGTTGATACTGTGGAGCAAAAATTGTCTGCTTTGAAGTCCGCCAAAGATTTTCGGGCTTCTGATGAGGCAAACATTTTCGAAGTAAGTCCTTTACTTGTTTTTTCTTTTCTTTCCCACCGATTGTTGTTTCATGTTGGAACGTGATGAAATCCAATTCAATTTTTCGTGTGGGGGCTTCGATGTGAATTTGAATGGTCAGTTGAGTTCAAAGTGCTTCATTTTAGACTGACCTTGTGTACCATGCTCCCGTCATTTTGGCGTGGTTTTTAATCTGGAATTGAAAACAAATTAAAAGATTATGTTTTTTCGTTTTTAGATTTGATTTTTATTGTATCCGCTTGTCAAGTACGAGGTGATGGAATCTCATGATTTTTCGAAGTATGATCCAGTGACTTATCACACGAGGAAATAGGATGGTTGTAGTCTAACAAGCTAGAAAAGTTCTCATACTTTTTGTATTGCGTGTGCATTTCAGAAGTTACGCACTGCGGTTTACACAACTTCTCTTGGAGGTTTGTTCCAGTCATCCCGGATATGGTTTCTCCTAAAGATATGGATTACTAAATGGGTTTTTTGAGTGATGCTTGCTTTCGATCATATAGTCATCCTAGCATCTGAACGCTAGTGGGCTTTTTGGCATTGTTGGAAGGCAGCTGGTACATCTGTGGCGGAATTCTACATTGATACACGAAAGAATCTTGAAGATCAAATTCGCGTAAGTGAACTTAAACATTCCTCATCAAGTTACTTTCAAGGGTCTCGATTTAAACTTTTTTCTTAGCATCTTCTCTGTGGGCTGACGATACTTTTGGTCTTAATGAGGAGTTTATTCTGTTCTTAACCACCAGTAACAGGTAGCTCACAATGCCGTTCCTTAGTTTGAGGATTTCAAGTTGGTTTGAGTAGATGCAGCGCCTGTGTCGACTGTTACTGTTGTTAATTCTTTGTCTGGAACTTTCCCATATAATTTACCCTCATCTTTATTGAGTGAATTGCTGGCTTTGGTGCAGGGAATTGCAGCTCCATCTTCTAGCAAGTTGTTGCCAGATTTACTTCCACACGAGAAGGGCACGTTCACACTTGTCTTGGATCTTAATGAAACTTTGCTTTATTCTGACTGGAAGGTGAGCTTTTCGGCTTCTTATGTTCAATGCTGAGAGAACCCTTCTTTCATTATGGGGTTAATCGAGGTATTCGATTTCTTTGTGCCTCGGTTTGCTTGCTTGCTCTTGCGACTTGATATTGTTTATTTATGAAGAAGAGTTAGGTCTATGAACTTCGTTGTCAGAGCTGTGTGACGTTGTACAGTTTGTACTTTTCCTAGGTTGTGGCGGTGTTGACACACAATGTAATTCACAGAGGGATAGAGGTTGGCGAACTTTCAAACGACCTGGAGTGGATGCGTTTTTAGAGAAGCTTGCTCAGCACTATGAGATAGTCGTCTACTCTGATCAACTCAACTTCGTAAGTTAACTTCCTCACGTCTTCTCTCTCTCTCTCTCTCTCTCTCTCTCTCTCTCTCTCTCTCTCTCTCTCTCTCTCTCTCTCTCTCTCTCTCTCTCTCTCTCTCTCTCTATTATTATTATTATTATTATTATTATTATTATTATTATTTTATTTTAAATTTCTTTAATGTGAACAAGTGGTAATGAGAAAGGGGCAGGCTCTTTCTCCAATCAGTTTGCAAGTTCTTGTACTTACTCTTTGGAGAGCTTGCACATGTGCTCTGAGGATGTTTTATGTTTTTGGCCACTTTCACTTATCATAATTTTGTAAACAGTACGTTGAACCGGTTCTGGAAAGACTGGATCAGAAGGGGTGCATAAGGTACAGATTATCGCGGGACGCTACACAGTACACCAATGGCAAACATCTTCGAGTAAGTGTTTTCAACCGCTGATGATTGTATGTAGGAGGGAATTAAGTGTACACGAGTCCATGTTTCTTGAATGTCGGTAGTTTGCAGATTGTGAAAGACTTGCCGAGCATTGTGACTACGATGACCTACACATTTTGGTGTAACAGAATTAAATTTTATGCAGGACCTGGAGAAGCTGAACAGGGATCCATCCCGTGTGATTTACCTTAGCGGGCATGCCAAGGAAACGACGTTGCAACCCGATAATGCCCTTCCTGTGAAACCATGGAAATTAGAAGCCGATGATACAGTTCTTCTCGACATGCTTCCTTTTCTTGAATGTATGCATCTTTCGATCCAATATTAGCTGGTTTTACAAACTTTTCAATTCTCATGCCGGCTTTTGAGTTTCTTTTCATGTTTCTTAGACACTTTTATTGAGATTAACGACTTTCAGTATGTGATTAATCTAAGCTCAATTCCTGAATGTGGATATTGCAGTTGTCGCTAAGCAGAGACCAGCTGACATTCGACCTGTGTTAGCTTCATATGAGGGTTTGGATGTCCCCACAGAATTCCGGGAGAGAACCAAGGAATTACAGAGGTGATGTCACGAACCAGATGGCGATAGTTGAGAGCCCGGTATTCAGAGACGATGTTACTTCGTTCTGGCTCCTACACCTCTTGTGAAGGTCACTGATGTTATTTATTTATTTATTTATTTATTTCTTACAGGAAACTGGCGGGACGCAAGCAGACAACTCGTTTATGGAGAGGATCATCGGTTTGACCATCACTTAAGAGCTGTTCACTTTGTTAGCTAGTTGCTGAATTGATTTTCTAAAGCTCGAGATGTTCGAAGATGGAAATCTTTGACATGAGTTTGGATCAATTCGAAGATTAATCACAAGTCTTCTGGATGCCCTTGAATCTTTGTATGGGGATCTTTGGCTTTCACACCGGCAAATAACTTGACGAGAATGTTGTGTGTTTGCACCACATTGTGATGTCCTCACGCTTTTGTTTGATGGGTTGTCTCGAAGCGCTTGTAATGCAAGAATTATTTTGAGCTAAATTACAATTACGGATCTCAGAATATTTGTGAGGTTGGCAGACGTTAGATGTGAGAGTTGGCCCATATCTGGTTGAGAGTAGGTGAAGAGATGTTTTAGGATACTTAAATTTCAGTAGTGTTGACTTTGGACGCTTGGTTCCCATGGAACATCCCCATAATTTTATTTGTTCTCACAATGATGTATTGAAGAGTAGAGATGATTAAAAGTTCTTAGGTGACTGTTATATTCTATCTTTGTATTGAATTGGGTGCGAAATCATTGCTTTGTTTTTTTTACAGTGTTAATCCTTTCTGACAATGTATTTGTTTCGTTCACTCGCAACGTTTTACAGATGTAACTTATTTCATTACTGCTTGTACTCGTACATTCCACTGCTGAATTTCTTGCATGAATTAGACATTGAAACTGTTTGATTCCTTCGCACTGCTCACGTTTTAGAATGCTAGTACTTGAACAATGATCTCGATGATCACCTCAAGGTTTTAAATCATTCAAACATGTATTAAATTCTTCAAATGATTTAAAAGTAGTAAAATCATATGTAACGTTCATATGATTAGAATTGAATGTTTAGAATTCTCGATCAAGAAGACTGGGTTTCTTAGTAAGGTGTGAAAAAAATGTTGTAAATAATTCAGCCAAGTGTTTCTAATATTTATTTAAATGAATGATAGAATTATTTTTAATCCGCACATTTAATAATGTATCGAATGACGTTATGCAAAATACATGTGTTCCATTGCAATTGTAATTACTACTGAAAAAAGAAGAACAAATATAGTAAAAGCCAATAGGATGTTGTAATAAACATCCAAGATTCTGTCGTAAGTACTAATCTCATATTTAACCCGCTAAAAATATTTAAGTTATATGAAAGTAATTTAAACTTTATTCTTATTAACCATTCATGACGTTGCTGAGATATAAGATTCTATAAATTTACCTTAAGTTTCTAAATCATATAAGAAACTTCAATATCAAATAAATTAATACATTGTAAGAACAATTACAAATCACTAACAGGAGATTTCAAATAACTCATTTAATGGCCTAGGTCCATCCAATAGTTCGTCCTGCATGCAGATTTTGAATGTTTTTTAATTAAAATTTTGAATTTCGATTCTCAAGCCTATGGATGAATATAAATATAACGCATATTCTATAATGAATCTGAATTGTGGAAAACCCTGTTTCAAACAATAGATTATATCAATCAGATAGAAAATTTAATTATAAATAAATAAATCAACTATGTAATGTAATTCACCTCATTTGTATTTAAAACTAAAATATAAAATAGTATTAGATATTTAGTGAAAATATTGTACAAAATTTAGTCAATGTAATCTAGAATAAATTTATATGAAATAAATCAATGTATCTTACGATTTGAAAACTGGAATGAATTGAATTTTTTAAAAATAAAAAAATAAAAAATTATCAATCAAATGCATTTTTACACATTTATATAATAATAAAAAAAACTATGTATTAGTTTGGGAAAATTTTCAGGTACATCTAATTATCAAGGTATACCATGAGTGGAATACTAGAGTTTTATTTATTAATTTATTTTTTATTGCTTTATTTTTGTGATGTTTTCAAGATTTATTAACTTTGAACTGTTCTTTAAAGTGGATGCCATTTAAATTTGTCATTTCAACAATGCTAAAAACCAACTTTTTACCTTGAAAGAACTAATAATCCGTCTTTTGTTTTGGTAGTGTAGTCACAATCCAACCTTTTATATTGCAAAAATTATCATTTAATTATTAAATATATCAAAATATTTCAAAGTATTATCTGCTATAAATATCACGTCATTTAATTCCCTTAAGACTGCAAATAGTTACGTAACAATATTTTATATTGGTAGAAAATAATGTTTGTTTTACATTATATTTATATACTCTATTTCGTAAATTCATCAGCAAAACTCTACAATATTTATCTTTATTTAAAAATTAAATAAATGTGAATAAAATCAACACCAACGATTAACAATGAATAATCAATATAACATACTTTTATAATGATGTATTTGATTGATTGATAGATTGAATTTCATAATTCAGACAACAATTTATATTTCTTTAACAACAAAACAATTGATTTCTTAGTCATTGATTTATATATGTATTGGTGTAAATAAATGATAGTTAATAAAATTTGATATTTGAAAATTTACCATCTGAATTTTGTTTTTTGTGTTTTTTGTTTTTTTTGTTTTTTTCTTTGATTTTCCATTATTGCATTAGAGGTATGGTTTTACACATAATATATCAGATCAACCAATATTTTCGTCTAGTGTTTGATTGGAACTTTTGATGTTATAATCAACAATATTCATAACTCCTAATATTTTGTCTGATGCTAAAGTATTACATTGAAAAGTTTTGCTATTATAAAACTTACATTTGTGGCAAAAGTGTCCCGGTTTGTCACACAACAAACATGTAAAAGAGTCATTTGAAGGCCACTTTACATTGCTTTTTACTTTCCCATAGAATTTCACCTTACAATCAAGTTTTTTTCCTTGACGAGTTTTTAAAACATTAATATTTCTATGTATCCTAGCTATGTTATTATTTGATGCATTATTTCCTTTGTTCCCATTCTCAATTAAGTTCTTCCAAGGCATAAAATGGTTTATATTATTGATTGAATACTCTTTAGAAGGTACAAGTGAAAGATTTGAATCTTCACTAGAAGTCCAAGAATCATGTGATTTTGGTGTAAAATCATCAATTTCCATAAATTGCTTAAATTGAGCTTTTTTCCTCAAAAATGCTAAACTTTTCCAATCAACGTGTTTGTAGTCTAAATGATGAAGTTTTGAATTGGTCAGGGATTGCAAAACCCCAAAAGATATTGCACTTGAATCACTTTGATTACTTATGCCAGGTGACATTGTATCATTATAATAATTGTTGCTTTCAAGAGTTTCTTGTTTGAAATGTCCCCAATTCATTAGAGCCACATTGTTGAGGGTTAATGAATCGTTTGCAAACAATTGAGGTTTTTTTTCAATTGGCAAACTATACAATTGAATTTCATTTTTTTCAAAATGTTGAACATTTTTGGTCTTTTGATTTTTATTTGTCGCATGTGTTTCTGAATGTATGCGTACACTTTCTGGTTCAAAAGACAGTCTTTTCAAATGAACAATTAGCTCATTAGTACCTAGTACACTATTATCCAGTACTGTTTTTTGACTGTGTGTGTTATTTACATGAGGTTCATTCTGGTTTGTAGGCTTCTCTTTGGCTTTTAAAGATAAATTTCTCATTTGAAAAATGATTTCTGGCTCCATTATTATTATTATTATTATTATGATTATTAGTATTTCTTTTAAGAAGGAAGTTTTATAATATCAAATGATTGTGTTTGGACATGTTTTATTTTCAAAAGAATTTGAAATAATTCAATTTTGATATTATAAGAGATAATTCGTGAATTTATCGAGTTATGACTTGAAATTTGCATTTACAATATGAGGTTTGAAATGGTGAAGGAATGTGATAAACAATTTTCATGTTCATATTTCGTATTCATATTACAGCTCTGATGTTTTAGTTGTAGCATTTGATTAAGTGTGTTTTGTAAATGATTGACGCAAATACTTTTATCTGAATCTATTGTGGTCATTTTAGGATGCTCAAAATCTGTTTCAGTCAAAACATTATATTCAATTGATCTACAACCTTTCATGTAACATTTAATCAGGTTATTGTGATGTATATATATATATATATATATATATTTGATCTATAACCAACCTGCATGTTTTTTACTTAATTATTTATTAATATTATCATTTGTTGGGTATTCATGTTTATTGTTTTTTAAAACATGTAAAGTAAAAATGATTGAAGATCACAAAAATTAAGATTGAAATTTGAAATTATTTATCTGTTCTTATGTTGTATGCAAAAACACATTGTTTTTTATTTTTTATTTTTTATTTTTTATTTCATTTTAATTCAAACTTACATAGTTTTCAATTCAGGTTTGTACCAATTGAAACTAAATGATAATTGATTAAATAATTTTCTTGTAAGAAATTTCTTATTGACAGTCAGATTATCATCCTTTCCTACAAACAACAAAAAGAAGAAGAAGAAGAAGAAGAAGATATCACTCTTGGAATAGGTCAATTTAAACCTACATTTCAGCTCATGTTTGAAAGCAGCAAACAAAAACTTAAAATTGCTATTAATCCACAAATTTATCACTATTATTAATAATATTACTGTTATTTTTTGCAGACTTGAATATGATGAATTACTATTTCAATCTATTGTGACACGGAGGAATTATGTGGATGTTTTTTATGTAATGGTTTGGTCAAGAAATCTCAAGGAGCTGGGCAATAGTCCAAAAGGGTGTGGCTTTGAATTCTATGGTTATTATATAGACTTATTGCATGGAGATTTAGCATCAACCAGATGATTTAATTTATTTGCATATAAAAATATAAAAATACTATTAATATTGAAATAAAGCAAATTATAAAGAAACAATATATGAAACTATTCAAACGTTCTGTTTGTGCTATGTTGTTAAAATATTACAAAATTTAGTTTTGAAAGCTCATAATTTTTTTTAGAATAAACATGTTTCTGTTAAATTCTAATTGCAAATCTATTTCTTGTTGTAAATTTTTAACCTAAACTGGGAACAAAATCACATGCATTAATCTAATTTCTACTGGTGTTTTTATGCAAAAGAAAAAATATCTACTTTTACAACATTATATGTTTGTTCTTATTTTTGTTTGCAATTGTATGTGAGGATAGCACATGCTATGATTTCTTATATTTTAACACTCCAATATGATATTTAATTTTTATTTTCATCTTAGCGTAACAAGTGTTGAATATCACATTATTGGTTAAAACAACTTAGAGATGTTTGTGTAGTCTAATGGTAGTTGAAGTACTTTATAATTTAGCATTTACACTTAAAATTTTATTTTAATTCAAAGCTTGAAAACTTACATGCACAATTATAATATTTTTATATAATTACATAATAAATAATGCAATTTATAACATAGAATTAAATATCATGTAATGATAATCCTTACAATCTTTTATTGACGAATGTTTTTGCCATTTAGTAGTACCAACCACTAAACAAAAGTTACTGAAATTCTTGATTCTATTAATAACAAAAGAATTTTAATAAAACATAATTACTTTATGATTAATTATTCTACAGACACCAATGTAATCACAACCAACTTTGTAAATATTATAATAGTTCTTGTACCAATTCCAAATATTTTTACAACATCAATTTTAAGATGTCTTATTTTCATAACAATCAATTTCATGTAATGCCATAGTCAATTGAGATTTTGCCAAAATTTTACTTTTAAAATTTTATGCATTTGAAATTAAAATTATTTATTTTCATTAAAAACTTGATATGTTAATGGCAATTTGCAAAATATGTAAATCATCTACTCCAAGAGCATTTCTTAATATTAATGCAAACGACACAGTTTTGCAAAATTCAGCATAACAAGTTTGTTTTCTTATTTAATCAAAATTTAAACAAAGAATTTTACCTCAATTTTATACAAGTGATATTTAATGTTAAAAAAGAACCATGCTTTACGAATTCAAATCAACAAGTAACAATTAACTTGGAAAAAAATACATTTTGCTCTCCAATATACAAGTTCTTGAAGCCAATGGTTTTCATTCGCTTCCATACGTAATGAAGTACAAAATTTTAAAAAAATATATGGGGACTTCTCTGAACACTCTTAATCATACCCACTTCAATAGAAGCTCTTTCTAGTATACAAAGTTATTGGCAATGTAAGCATGGGATACACCGAAGTTCAATGGCCATTAACAAGCTTCGGAAACAAAAAAATTTAAAAAATGTCCACAGATAATATATGAGAAAACAAAAATGTCTGTGCTTCATGAAAAATGAAGTCAGGAAAGCCTCCAGATTGCCTTCATCAAGCTCGAAAGCTGAATACATCAAAAACACAGACAGAGCTGAGAACTTATTACCAAAATCGAAACAGCCTCCAAAGGATCTCATTCGAATTGTGCCTTTCATGAAGTTCAATGAGACAGATGAAAGATCACCGACTCCCACCTTCCACTTCTTTCAAACGCCCAACTGTCACATTTCAGAATCAAGCTATTAAAATGAAACTCATAAAAGAACATACTCAGGTAAATGGAGATCCTCTTAATACAAAATCTATAAGATCCACATTGGCAACGGCCATTAATACAGGAGTCTCTGTAAGAAAAAATTGTCAAGTGGAAACTGCAGCTCACATGAACAAGGGCAAAATACTTCAACGTAGCACTAAACATTCACCAGAGTCCAACATGTGAATTAGATTTCGAGTTCCATTGTTCTATCAGAAAGTAAAAAACATCACTATACCTAAACACATGCAAGAGCTGGCGGAGATCCTTTCAAGTATGAAGGACTTTTAAGAAGGTGGTCACAGTCGCAGCCGCAGGTAGAGGAGCACAGTCCCCATCATCTGACCTCAACCCTAAGAACCTTTCTCTCCTGGTAAACATGAAGAGGCTATGGCAGACCTCAGAGATAAATGTTCAATGTATTCTAGCCGGATGCCGGTGACTGGGATCCTAGGTTCATCAACGAAAGATGAAAGAATTACTGAGCCAATTTCGTACAAGCCTTTCGCAGCCCCCCCCCCCTCCCCGAAAAAAAAGAAAGAAAAGGTACTACACACACACACTCTCCAAGAGCACCGAGAATTTCTTCTTCTTCTTCTCTCCTATACCATGTAACTAAAAGACCACCATATTTAGGGCATCAGAATTATCAAAAAATCTGCTCATCATCGAGCCCCTGCTCTAACTTTTTACACTCATAGTTCAACGCTCCCATTTTCTGTAATTCCGTTCGACATTTTCTCCTCTCTAATGCGACCATCCTTGCCTGACCTCGCAGTCATCGGCAGCAGCGGTGGTCCATTACTTAGTACACGCTCATTGATTCCGGCATCGACCAACTTCCGATCCACGAAAAAGAATACAAAATACACGGTGAACCAGGCCACGACAATGTCCACAGAGTAATGCTTGTGTGAGGCTATGATGAGAAGGCTCTGGGCTACCATCGCCAAAAACGCAACAAACTTCATCCACTGTCTCGTTCCATACTTGAGATAAGTATGGAAGAACGTCAGAGCGAAGGTCATATGCGAGGAAAAAATCAGGTCTCCACACCCATAAATCACTCCATACGGAAAATTCAAAAGCAGCACGTCTTTGATACTCTCCGGAGGCGGCAAAGTTGCCGTTGGCTGTCCTTCATGGCAATGATAGTTGGGCCCGGGTAATTGGGTCACCATGAAAGATGACATCCTCAGAAATTGGCAGATTATTAAACAAATAAGAACCCTCAACCACAGCAGCGCAGTGTAAAACCGCTTGTTGTAAAACACAAAAGGGTGGAATGACCATAGCACGAAAGATACAAAAACAAACGTGAAGAGACTCTCGCTTATGTGCGCTTTCTGTTTCCCAAGCTCCGGCAGATATTCAAAGCCAGCGTCATGAAGTAGCGGTCCTGGATGGTGTTGGTAATGCGCGATACGTGCACCAACTCCATGAACATACTGAAACAGCAACCCTCCTAATATCACCTTCCAATGCTCCATCAACAGTGCCCATTCCACCGATAGCTCAATAATCCCTCTCTTCCATACTTTCGAAACCTCACGGGTCACCGAAGTCGGCAATCCCATCACCCCCATCTCTTCTTCCAACGTGATATATTCCTCGTTACACCAAACCCACTACTACACCTTGTTCCCCCGTCCCCCACCAGCCCAAAAACCAAACAAACTATACATCAAGTAAAATAATAAATAAAAATACAAAAACAAAAACAGGAACCTAACCTACGCATATTGCTACTTCCAGCAAATCCCCCAAAAATCAGTCAACTTATAAACCTCGTCCATCTTTCCACCCACCCCTGCTGCTCAAACAAGTCCACTTACTTCTGGCGGACAATCTCACTCCATTCCATAGTAGCCTCTCTCTCTCTCTCTCCCTCCAAACTACAACTCTCTTCTTCCTCGCCCTCAAATCAAATAAATCATAACCACCTTACTACGTCTAATAACGAATCACCCACATAGAATAGCCCTCCACGCAGATTGCTCTCACCTCTCAACTCTCATCTCATCTCATCTCTCCCTCACTCACTCACTCACTCAACCCACACACATACCACCTCAAACGTACACAGAAAACAGGTAGAAGTAGTAGTAGTAGCAGAAGAAGAAGAAGAAGAAGAAGAAGAGGGGTCGGGGAGCAGTGAATGAATCCGGATTCACCATAGCCAAGGAGGGTTTGCAGCAGGTAGCAATCAGGGTTAGGGTAGTTAGTAGCCTTATACACGTCGAGTGGGACATACACATAGAAATCCCACAATATAAATCAGTTGCAGGTCCCCTCGTCCTCCTTCAACTCTCCGAGTCAGTTGAAGAATTGGGTGTTGTCCCTCCCCTGCCCCCTTCATTCCCAGAAACAACAGAGCACAGAATGCAACAAAAAGAAGAGGAAGAAGGAGAAGCAAAGCAAAGCAGTTCCGAGAACCAGGAACTGCAACAATAACAGTCAGTTGGGTGGGGTCCCAAAGGAAGGAAACAATAAGAAAAAGGGAGGAAGGAAGGAAGAAAGAGCATCAGCAGTAGGAATGGGAATAATAATAGAATTAGAAGCAGGAATAGCAAGCCCTTCCTCCCTTCCCCTTTATTGATTTATTTTGTTGTATGATTTTTCATTTATTTCATTGCAGATGGTTAGTTAGTTAGTTAGTTAAAAGAGGGGATTCAGGTTCTCAGGAGATTCGTGGTGGTAGATTGTGCTTTGCCTTTGCAATTTCCATGTTTCCACAACATTGTAACCTTTAATGATTTCTTTACCAGAATGGCTGTCTTTCTTCTCGACCCTTCTAAAGTTTTACTTGTTATACTCTTCTTTTTTAAAATTAATAAATAAAAGAAAAAAAGAGAAAAACTTCTTTGGCGTTTTTGTGTTTAGATTCTCTTCAAAACATTTTGTTTGCATTCTTCTATTTGTTTTTGCTTGCTCCTCGTGGCTAGTATCCTTCACCTTGTTTTTCTTGTCTTATTTGTGGTAAAGTTTTGTTTCTCTTCATCACTCATTTAATTTGAATTCTTGTTTTCAAATTGAATTACTCCTAACATGTGAATATTTCTTCTTATAGGTATTTTGCATTGTTTTTTTTTTCACAATGAATATTTCTTCTCATGACTAATATACTATGTGTAATGTTTGATTCTTAATATGATTTACATTAGCTTGCTTGTTGCTACTAATTTTATTCTATGTAGTTGTTTAGTTTTGATTCATATTGTTATTTATGTATGATTTAATTATCCTTTCATGTTTAGAGTTTATAACTTCTTGTTGGTAATTGTTGTTGATGTTGTTTCATATTTGAATGTGGTCACTTTTTGCTACTTAGTTTCTTCACCATTGTTTTAACAAGGTATTAGCTATAATTTAGTCTAAAAATTTTCATTTTAGCTATTTTAAAAATATATTCTATTTCAATATTTTATCTTGATTATAAATATATATTGTTAACATCTAATCTCTCTCCTACTAAATCTAGTCTATCTTCAAAACTTTTAAAGAATCAAACCAAGTATTGTTATTTAACAAGTTACCATCAATTTATTCTAATATAGATTTGTATTAACCACTAATTATTTTTGGTTTTTTTCTTCCTATAGGTAGATTTCTCATACATTTTCAATCAGATAACTTGTGTCTGTATAACCTGTATCTTTGCATATTAATTAATAAATAAATTTTTATATAAAATAATTTAAATAGTATACTAACTTATGATAAAAATTAGTTGTGTAAAAATAAAAAATATATAAAAAATATATTTTAAAATAAAATATAAGCACCTAAAAAAACACAAATAAATATGTTTTAGATTGCATATAAGAATTCTTTACATGAACTATTGTATTATTTCTACAAAACTTAATAATATAAATCTAATAAATTTCTTATCAATGTATAGTTCTATACTTTTTTTTGTATAAACCTCTACAATGTTTTTATTTTAATTGATAGATACGCATGCATAATCTTTTTAGATTCAAAATCCATGTTTAGATATAATGAATTACATGCATTTCTAAACTTTGGACTTTATTTATCATCATATGCTCTTTGTAAAATTGCAACACATTATTGTGCCAAATTTAATATCTTCAAATATTTTTGCAACTTTTATAATTTTTATTTTTTATTTAAGTTTTCACATCAACTTCTCATAAGAATGTTGATAATACTACTTTAAATATGTGTACATGTGTACAATATTCTTCTTAATAAGTAATTCTTCAAAAAATAATAACCTCTAATAATTAATCATAATTTTAGAAACCAACCTTGTTCTATGGTGTACAATTAATAACCTCTTGTTTCTAATAATTTATTAATTTTTTTATTAAATTCTATTAATTAACAAAGGTAAATAATATAGGCCACATGGCTTGTAGGGTTACATGGCAATACATAATTGGACAAGGCTACATAATGACCATAATAGAAGCAAGCAACCTAGACTCAAGGACCCTAGCAAGGATGATTTCTATTTTATCATTAATGTGCCAATTCTAATAATTAATATTCTCTTGTAATTAATACTTTTTCTTGCAACATATTATAATAATTAACAAGGAGGACTTTGTACATATATATTTTACTTCTTCACCTCTTACATTATTTTTAATGTCTTAAGAATCATTACTATTTTATAAAAAATAATTTTGAATTATGACCTCTGAATCTAGATGTATATAATATAATATATTCTTCAAAGCCATGTTATCATAGTTCAACAAAAATTGGGCCCTCATAATTGGTCACATGGAAAACCAAGAGAAGCAATAAGGAGAGTTACATTCAATGCCTGACTCTATGCCATAAGCTGTATTTAAAATAAATTGAAAAAGAAATAGCAATTATATGTTTGCAAAAATTACATCATTTGACATGTTCACCAAAATAACATGCACAATTTATGAAATAAAACTATTTATTTTGACCCATAAAAAAAACTTTTATATAAAGTATAATTGTTGTAGTTTTTATTAATTTTTGAAACCACCTATTTTGATAATAACGAATATCAGATATTTTCTTTTTTAAACACACACACACACACACACACATATATATATATATATATATATATATACACTTTGCATTTTTTTATTTTTATGTTGTTTATTAACTTTTACTTTAGCTGTTGTACTGGTTTTACAACCACGATTTTTATACTTATCAAAAAAAATTCAAAGCCATTACTTAGACCAACGGTGGTCAAGATTGACACGTCACCACCTAGCTGCTGCCCTGACTAGTCTTATTAAACCGACAAGATCTTGCTTGGGCCATTGAAGGAACGGAGCAAGCTAGACAAGCATAGAGCGACAGGTGAAATGGCCCACCCACCCGTAGAGGGTGGGTGAAAAATCCATCCACCAAGGACAAGTCTAGGTCTCAATTTTCCCAGCCTGTCATGATCACACAACATGAATTTTCTATTGTTTTGCGCTCTTTGTCTTCTAGTAACACCATGTGATGGAGCGCAGGCCAAGGTCAGCTGTTACATGACTTGGGTGAAGGGAGAATTCGCAACTAAAATGACCTGGAAGCATGAAGTTGGAGAGAACTGAAGCTGATTACAACTGGAGCTAAAAACGGACATGATGATAAGTAGAGTTGTCCAGCAGCAAGAGAAGCGGCATTGGAGGTTCGGCACTGACGGGTTCAGCAGGGCTCTCACGTTCACGTCCAATCTGCTTCGTCCCGAAAGGATGGGCCGTGGTATCATTTCTAGGCAGCCTCGTCTTTGCAGGGAACAGGTCGAGCCCAGATGTCCACAGTGTCGTCACATATTCCAAAAGCGTTGACACAGTAGTAGATTCTTATGTGATCCTCAACCCTTCCTTGGATGACTCTGATTCACTTCACAAGATTGATATCATGGTAATTTCATCCCATTAATGGTTTTCAAGATTATTTCATATCATTGCAGGAGGATTGCGACCAATCACTGTACCGTTCTCTTAGTAGATTCGTGATTGAATAAAATGGAACATGAAAAGAGCAACGGCGCAGACAAATCCACGTAAAGTTCCAAATGACTTTTGACATTGAGGATGGTGATCGAGGACATTCTATGTATTCACCCCCAAAATTAACTTCTAGTCATAAGATAGAAACCATTTGCTTAGTTAGAGGTAAATCCATTACTGCACTGCCGTGCTGCAAAATAAGTACAGCATATTATGCAACATAAAAGCGATATTATGGCAGAAGCATCTGTAAAGTAAAAAGCATGAGTAAGAAATTGAAAAAACACATTGAAAACTAATTTACAAACCATGTGATGTGCAATGACAGCAAATCCATGTCGGACAACCTTCATTAATAAAGGCATTAATTTTGTGAGAAATATATTAACAATCTACATAAGTGAAGTGCAACTGAAGCCCACTGCCAGTTAGGTTTGGATGTTCGTTCCTTCCAGAAGAGATAACGCTGGAATTATTCTGCGAAACAAGGTTATTCTTTGACCAATTCAGTAAAAAAGAGCAGAACAGCTAGCTTGTTATTGTTTGGATCAAACTACATCAACAAAAAGGCAACCAAACCACTAACACTAATGTCCATACAAGCTTATAAGCTAAGAAGTGACCTGTCAACAATACTGTACTGTATGTTCAGCGAAGGCAATTCCTACACGGTGTTGTAACGTCGGCTCGTTGTTGAATCTGAACGAAAGGGTGTTAAACACGGATGGCGCGTAGTACCGTTGCTCCAAGAAAGAAAAAGAAAGTAATGAGAGCAATTTAAATGGGTAAGTGGGTAACCTAATAAAAATATTTCAAACTAGATCCCTTTTCTGACATCCTCAACAGGGCTTATATTGGAGAAACAGAGTTAGCGAGAAAACTAGCCCACCTGATATATGTCAGCAACCAGTTCAATAATGATACGGAGAGATTTCAAAGCTCTTCAGAGGGTGGTACTTCCTCATCAGAACCCCAACCCCAACCACTTCCACTCTCGTCACTGCTGGGATTCTCGACAACATCTTTCGCTGACGATGACTGATACTCGTTTGCAGCTATATACTCCTCGCTATTTTTCTCCTCACTAACCTTCTCTTCTTCGTCTTCGCCAGTAACAAAATCCTTGACTTCTGAAGTGATCAATTGTATTGCTTTAATTATATCATAGGTCATAAGAGCAACCCTGCTCCCAGCCCAGCTCCCCACTTGAGATCCAAGAAGATAGCCAACACGCCCAAGTCTATTCTCTCCCTGCACATGAACAAAATTATTAGCACTGGTGATTGCAAAAACCTACGCAAGGAGCTTGAACAATATTTTGTATGATTTTTGTGTTAAAATTCCATTTTGAAATATAAAAAGAATGCACCCAAGAAATTATTACTTGATGTTGAGGAAAATGCTACAAAGTTCAAACTAAGTTGCATATGACACTTTGGATAAAATAAATAGATAAAATGCACAGAAGGTACACAATAACTTTTATGTAAGCATCAAAATAATCTATTACAGGATCGGGGTATAAAGGCTGTATGAGTACTGAATCAAGAACAAAAACTTAGCCTCAAGCTAGCAGACTCGAAATCCACACAAAATTCTCAAGGCAGTGCCTGTAATCTTAAACTTAGCGAGAGGATAACGAGATGGGGTATGCTAACAATACTTACCAGTACGCCTCCATACCAAGTCCCGCAGAGTGTGCCAGTTGCCCGCATTGAGACCTCAGCAAAACTCCCACCATAGTAAAGAACCTCTAAACCATCCCAGACAGCTGCAAACAGAGGTCCGAATATTCTCCGAGCCTGCTTTTTCGTGTCCTTTGCAGCAAGGTCCGCTATACTTTGAGCCTTCCTCGCAGCTTCTGTCATTCCCAAGCCATCTGAGATTAATGCCTGCAGGGCATTCTGATATGCCCTTTGCTTGGAATGTTCTACTATACTTGCACGAATGTTGTTGGTGTACAGCTTCGAGCCCTGTTTCACCGCACATGTTAAGGAACCAAAGCCTAAGTCGAGGCAGTCACCAAAATCATCCTTGCCGGTTTTTGAAGCAATCTCATCTCCTAATTGTCTCCTCGCTTCTTTGGCTGAACTCAAAGAAATGCCAAATGTCGCCGAAAGCAAACTGAGCATTAGAAAGCTGTACCTCTATCAAAGCAGTGGTTAAGCATACTACAAGAGAAATTGAAGAAATGATAACCCCGTGCCAACACGAAAACAAGACGACATGAAACGGAAGCCGCAGGTTGGTTTTGTAACGTTAATACTGCCTCAGTGAAGTGGATAAAAGAGGATGATAAATACACACCTCCTAGGTGCAGAAGATAAAAGACAAGAATAAACGCCGTCCACAGAACAAGATTTCTCCGCCACTGTGGCTTAGGGTGCTCTTGAACCGATGACTGAGCCATGTTCTAATTTCCTCCACACTGCAATCGTAACAGCAGTTAAAAGTGTCAAGGGCATGGAATATTACATTTCGATAAAATGAAAATTGGGAAAATAAAAATAAAAATCCAACGTACGCACATAACGGATCTAACTTGATGAATCTAGTAAATGGATTAAAAGAGCCAGTGGAATGTTCCACGACTTAACAAACGCCGCGAGAATTAGTGCAACACTGTGAAAAATTGAAAAACCCTTCCAACGTATACATGACTCACACTACAACAGGAAAACCACGACAACTAGCAAATCGCAACGTCCATCAGGCAACAGAAAGCGAAATTAGCATTAATTCCTAGACTTCTTAGATCTCCACCTCTTTCACAAGCAGCAGATTGTGCCCTTGCGAACATGTAATCGACGTCTTGCGTCTATTTACTTACTCCGCGCATGGTCTAAAAGCTTTTTTTAAAGCCTCCATCAGTTATTTGCACTACAAGCTGTTTTAAAGCTAGACAAACCTAATGATTCCTCCTCCATTGAAAATGTACACTTAACGCTTACAAACTCTGACAGCTGATTTTCGCTGAAGGAGATCTTAGGCCATCTCTGCAACCCCGACACCTAAACCTCTAACATGCACAACTTATCCGCAATTTTCGGCACATAGAATAGCACTCAAAACCTGCTTCAAAAAAAAGAACATACTAAGAATCAGTGTCTCATAGGTTGCAGTCTAATGCTACAAACCAACACAGAAAAAGCCTTAAAACCAGAAGAGAAAGTGCATGTGAAGAAACACAACCAGAACTTCTCCGCTACTGGACCACACAATTAGAAACTAAATTGACAAGAATTACACAGAAAAAGAGGGAATTACAATGCGAAGGAGATTCTATCAGTGCACGAGGGAGATTCAGCGTCCACCTACTACGCAGTCTACAAATCGCAGTCCGCGGGGCACAAAATTGACAAGGCTGCGGAGAAAGGTGATCGACGAGACGTGGTAGAAGACCCAGGGGGGGGTCCAAGCCTCTTCCACAACGATGGATGAATAGAAGAACGAATGACGTATATCTACTGACCTTCATCCTTCACGCAATTCAAACATTGAACTTTCAAAATGAGATCCCGACTTAAATATCCAATCAGTTAGTAAAAATTTTTAAAACTCCTTCCTCCTAGATAACTTCATGACCTTCGAGAGGATATTCATACTCCGTCGTATGTATTTATGTATAATGATACCAAGGTATACTACAGCGGGCATCAAGTTGACGTATACTACATGAGGGCTACGAAACCACGTGGCTCCTCCTGGCAGGGATTTCAGATATCAGCGTTTATTAAGGGAAAGCACCAGATGTCATGTTCGCTCGAGTCCAGCCGATGGTCGAATGGGAGCAACCAGGTGGCCTGCGCTTTTTGGACACCTTTTTAATTCACTGATAAAAATGCGCAACCGTTTTGACCGGCAACGGCGGGAACGGGCTGCGTGTCTCGACAGCCCAGCCGTGCCCGGGGGGGTGGACAAACATCTATTGCCCATCATCATCCATGCTCACACTCCACACGCTTATCGAGAATGTTCCGCGAGTATAATGAAAAATAAATATATTCAATATCGAAAGTCACCATTAAAGAATCAGTTCATTTTATTTAAGACCACTCTTCATTTTATTCACACTGTCTTCCTATAAAACCAATATCTCAAAATCAGCATTCTTATATTAAATAACGTAAAGGGCCAAATCTTAAAGCAAGGATTTGATCAATGCACTCGGAGGGAGGGCACGGATGGATGAATAAGGACAATGAAGAGGGGAGATGAACAAGGATGAACACGATGCGGATGAGTGAAGAATTGCCGCTTCCACCGTGGAGCTTCGGGGCCTTCTTCAGGGCTGTCTGGTGAGAATGCAGCCGGTAGTCCATGGATTTGCATCTGTACGAAGAAGAAGATAGATGGAGCCTCCTCCTCCCCAGCCAGAGAGTATGTGTGTCTTGTTTGCTGTGTCGGTCGTCGTTTTATAGTTTATTTTTGTTGGTTGTGTGCGAAGGTGTCTGGTCACTTCAGTGTGTCAGTATTCGGCTTTTTAGGTTGCAGCTGCGGGGGGGGGGGGGGGGGGGGGTGATGTGTGTGTAGAGGTGAGCGCTGGTTTGGCTGTTTCTAGGGTGTTTGTGTTTGTTAGCCGATTGTTGCTTGCGATTGACTGGCTTGGGACTGAGGAGAGTTCTGTTCGTAAGCTGTGCGTGGCACTGCGAACGAATTTTCCTTCACTAGACTGTGAGTGATTCGCAGTTTTTGGTGAGTGGTAATTTGCGTATGCTGTGTTGGTGTCTGGCTTAGTTTTCTTGCCGTGGGAGTTTTAGAACCCGTTGAGGGTGATTAATTTGAATATATTTTTTGTTTTATCGCATACGGAGAGTGCGTGGACTGGTGTGTGTGGGAGACAACTTGGAGCTGTACAAAGCGGTGCTCTTCTTGTGGCTTGATAATATGTGTTTGATCCTATTCTTGTTTTATTGTTTATCCGTGGTTTATTAGAGCAAGCACAAGTTCTTGACTGTGGTTCATTTGCCTCAGGGAGGTTGCAGGGAGCTTGGAAACAATGGAAGTGATAATTACTGATCGAATCGATAGGAGGAGGAGGACATCACCCTTGGGACCTAGCAATTAGTGCTGTGGTACAAAGTGTGAAGAGGATATCGATTCCTTTTTGTGTGGCTTATCATTCATGAAGTTTGGTTTCGAGGAAGTGAATGCCAGGTCGGGAAAATCTAGGTCTCATTGCGTGAGATTGTCCCGGATTCTGGAGAGAAACAAGGCCCGTGCTTAGTACTATCGATCAAACCTCGAAGAGAAAGTTGGAATGCACTGACTGTCCAATTAGTATAGGACGAAATCCGGTAACACCTACACTATCTTAAATGCATCTAGTGCACGATCTCCTGGAGTTGCTAGAGAAGGTAATACACCTTGATTCACTGTGTCCAGAAGAGCTCTTTTTGAACAAAATTTGCTTACTTGTCAGCAGTCATTGATCACTCGAATATTCAAGAAGGGATACAAAGCTTTATATTTGATACCGCCGATCGGATCCTGAAAAAGAGGTCGGATGTGTGTAATGAGACAGGGTTAAAAATTTTGGAGAAGAAAGGGGGAATGGAGGAGGAGAATACTGCTGCAGACGTTCCGACCCGGCAGGGGAATGGAACAGGTACTCGCCAACGCAACAAAGAGGCATTACAAAGATTGAATTTGGAAAATGTCACGAGAAATTTAATTTTGAGACAGATCCGGGAATACACAGTGGACATCGGTGTACCCTTGATGACGTTGCTGCAGGGATGTTTGGAAACAGAACATGGACGCTCCTCCATTGTTGCACTCTCGGGGTACGTTGAGCATTTCGAGAGTAGGCTTGAGGAAGACCTTGGTTGGGGCTGTGGATGGCGTAACATTCAGATGCTGAGCTCTTATATGCTTGCTCAGGATTCAGAGTCTAAAGACGTCTTGTTTGGTGGGGCGGGCTTCATTCCGGATATTCCTGCGATTCAACAATGGCTGGAAATCGCGTGGCTGAAAGGGTTTGATGTCTTAGGTGCAGATTATTTTGATTGGAAAATTTCGGGCACTCAAAAATGGATTGGAACGACAGAGTGCGCTACAGTGCTGCGTTCGTTCGGCATGCGAGCACGTATCATGGACTTTCGCATCGCGAGTAGCAAACGAGCGGCGGGTGGTATGAGAGGCAAGGGCGGCTCGCATTTAGATCAACCTGGTGAATTGGATGAGGCGGATGACGTGTCAGGCAATTTCAGTCTCTTGAAAATTTCCAGCAGCCATCCTGAAGAGTGCTCTGATGACATCAATAATGAGTCTGATGATCAGAGTCCTCCCACCTCCGGTGAAGACGTCTCAGCGGAAGAGCGTCGTCTCATTGTACTTCCTGATCAGAAGGAAGAGCTGCATTTTTTACGACAAAGTCCGGACGACCCCAACATATGCCTCACATGTGTGGAAGAGCGCAAGAATAGTACATTTGCAAACCACCTGCACAGAGAGGATGATGCTGATTCAACCGCGTCCAACAAGGAAATGACAGAGCAAAACACATCTGGTGATTCTATCGCCGGCGGAGGGTGTGGAACGTACCTGCCTGATACAGACTCGAACCACAAGTACATGACCGACTGGATTTGGAATTATTTCCGCGCTGAAGGTGGCAGTTTCTGCAAGTCCATTTATCTCAGCAATCGTTCTCCGCTGTACTTTCAACATCGGGGCCATTCACGCACCATTGTTGGGATTGAGCGGTCCAAGAGAGAGGGCTCGTCCAAAGAGGAGGACTATTTGCTTGTGTTGGATCCATCACAGAGAACCCGGGACATTGTTAGGTCACTAGAAAGGAAACAGGGATGGGAGGAGCTTGTGAAACGCGGGATGCACTCGCTGAATCAATCTGAGTATCAGTTGTGCTACGTTGATCCTGGTATTGCCAAGGAAGAGGAATACGAGAGTTTAAAAACGCTCAGCAGTGTGCGGTACTTGTATTGATACGATTCGTTGGGTAGAGAAGTTCACCAATGCAAGTGCGTTCATTCCTCAGGTCGTTGCAGTTTCAAGATTCAGTCTGTTACAGCTGGTCGGATCACGGATGGTTGTAATATAATGTCATTGCAGTATGGTTTTAAGTGTAGAATGCGGGAAGTCTTCAAGTCCTTGGTTTCGTTAGCAGTAGCTCCATTTCACAAGCTTAGCATTCTTGGCCGCATGGAGTCTAATCTCTTCTAGACATAGAACACGCACTATTTCTGGTCAGGTCTGGACTTGAAAGTTAAGGTCCAAAGCAACTGCAATCCGACTTGTATGGGAAGAACTCTTCAGTCTATTTTAGACATCTTTATTTTGGTATGTTATTAATTCTGAAACCTCTTATTGGTTCGTCTGGCTCAATTCCTGTGATGATACCAGTGGGGACTTCGAAGGAGGAATATACTGATGCATTTGGATTTTATCATAGATGTTCTTGCAGCTATGAGAAAAGAAATGGCTGGGCTTGCATGATACCGTGAATATATGAAATATCATTCAGCAGCTCTTGCTACGTCTTTCAGGTGCGTGGTGACTTAATATCGCAAACATCTTAATCTTAGTTACTAACATGAAAGGTCTACTTGGGCTTTGAATGTGATCTGTAAGATGTTCGCTTTGCATAAAGACGGATACTTGGAAAGCATGTACTTCGACAAAACTGGTTTGATGATGGTTCTGCTTTGAAGTGCATTTCCATTCGGGGCAATCTGTAGTCCTGAGCATTTGCCGATTGTAACTCTTTTTTGATTTTTCTGCGAGGTGAAGAAGACGTATGATTGAATATCAAGCTAAAGACGTGGTGCGTGTATCTAAGATATTTATTTCATATGTTTACAACATGAGCATAGTAAAGCGATAGTCACTTCTTTTTGAATCATGAGTTGGTAGTAGGGTCTTGTATTAAAAGCTTTGCATGTCTGGTCTAGAATTTAAAACAAAACCATTAAATTAAGTGACGCATGGGTTGTTTGTCGGGAAGTTATTGTTCTATTTGTTGTGTTTAAGATGGATCTGAATGTGGTCATGTGATTTGGATTGTGCTTTCAATTCCTGTTTGTTGGATGGTGTGTCCAGTTCCGGAGTCGGGGCTGTCATCCTTTAGCTTGTCGAGCATATGTGTATTTTCCAAGGCCAGCCCTGGTCTGAAACTTGTTACATCGGAAATAGGACGTTGCTAAGAATGATTTAAATCCATGTGTTAGCATGTTTGCTTTCTTTGATAATCTAGAGAATTTGCAGTGTATTAATTTGAATAGATAGTCTTTTCATTCCTTCTGTTGGGATTAAGATGCTGATGGTAAGTAAAATATGCTGTCTTATAGAAAAACCTACTTGACCTAAGAGGTGGCAGGCCCAAGTCGTTCTTCAAACCCCTGGTGCTTAACATAGACAAGAATTCATGAACATAGGACAGCTGCATGTTACTAGCCATTGTAGTAAATTTCCGCTACAAAGAGACGCAAACATGGCACCATATTATCAGGACACAGGTTTGCTCCACTGTATCCTTTGACCTATCTGTAAAAGCAGTCAGTATATGTCTACAGTATTCCTAGCAAAAGCAACGTTCTGACAACTACTATTGAAAAGAGTATTGCAGTACAATCTTGTTGATGAACTGACAACATGACCTCCAAAAGGATTATGGGCATTTGTTGTTGCTCGAACCAAAGTCACCATCCCGGGGTGCTCATGGGCCATTTTCATGAGTGAGGTGTTGGCATTTGTCTAACACTTTCCCTAGCTTAAACATTCCATCAATCTGACCTCTTCACTCTAACATTTACAAAACATGGAGCCTTCAAATGTGTTCTAATTTCAATCAGAATGCACCTCAAAACAACCTTTAATACATTAATGAATTCACTACTCATTATTTGCACTCCACTGAAAGTACAACCAAGTCTTGATCCTCACAAAAGGATTCGTTAGAAGCTTTTGACAGTTGAGTCGTCATTTTGCTCATGTCAAAAGAAGCGATTTACGAGAAACAATTGTTATAAGTTTTGAAGAGTGTTTTTAATGACCATCGAGATGTTTTTTTAAAAGCAATTTTTGAGTTTGTTGTTAGCCATTAAATGGTGGTGCCTAACCAAAATTTGCACTTCATTTGTACTCGTTGACTTTCGTGACAAAAGTAGAAATGATCAACTGGTTTGTGCAATTATTAAAGGGCAAATTAACCTGCTTCGAATTCAGGGAATGTCATGAAACGAGATGATAGATTTCAGTTGCGGCAGTTCTGCACCCAATTGCATTACAATGAAGCTTACGGTTCATGCATTCACAAGCTGATCGGTGTTGTCGATGAGGTTGCTGACTTCGGAGGAAGTATTACGTTACCGTTTCATTGATTTTTCTGATTGAAGACCAAAAAACAAAACAAAAATAAAATGTTGCAGATGTGTTAATGTCCGAAACAATAGCCTCAGCTTCTGTCAGTTGCATCTGACGCTCAAAATACAAGTACTAATTTAGATCAACAATCAGAAGGGTCTCGCAAATTTCAGAGCGGCTCGGAAGAAACAGCATCTCTGACTCATCTTAAATCGTAACTGAAGACTAGACCGTGTCACGAAACAAAAAAAAAAAAAATCACGAAACCTTGCAGAGTTGAAAGGTGGGGCCAAAAATGGAGGTAAGAACATGATCTTTTATGACAGTTTTTTCACAAAAAAGCAGGAAAAAATTAACAAAAGAGATGTGTACTCAAGTATGCGCCCTTCCAGGGGTTTCTCATCAAACCCAATCGTCGACAGGAGCTCCAGCTTTTCGTCACAAGAGGTCACGAGTTGCCGAAGGAAGTGGAGAGGCCTTGAAAAGGAGGAGGAAAAAGAAGAAGACGAAGAAGAAGAGGGCCCCAATACAACTGCTGTATATTTGTAGTCTACCGACACCTGTCTGAATGTTACCTCAAGCCAGCGAACAGGATAGGAGGAAGAAGAATTTTTTTAAAAGGGGGGCAAGACTGGACTATGGCAGGTTGATCCTGCTTGCGGCCGCCACTGATCTACCAGGTCGGTGGTATGTCATCCAACACTTGGCAGTCCGGGCGTCGTTGAAAGGGAAAACCCGAAACCAAAACAAAAGTAGAAAGGCTGTCCCTCTTGTCGTTGCTGTATGGGAAAACAAAAACTATGCCGAAATTCAATCAGTCATCGGATGCTCTTATACCCTTACCCTACGACGTCAAGACTTATGGTGACTGATTACAATGGCTGCATCGATGTCATCGCTAAAATACACCTCATGTCCAAACTGCCTCCCCTGACTCTGAGGCATTGGTGCAGGGTTTGTGGTGATGCTGGAGCTCCGGCGATTGAGGCTGCAAAGGCGAAGACATTTCTGGGGGTTGAGAAGGCGGGGTGGCCTGGGGTTCAACCTTCAATGTGGGTGCATTGTTAGCTGCTTGCTGCATCCGCATGCACAGTATCTCTGCATTCGCGACAGCCAACTGGTTCTGTAAAAACGCGATTCGCTGCTGTAGAGAGGAGATTGCGCCAACGCAGCCGTAAACAGGATCCCTCACGCGTGCGTCCGCCTCGTACACCATGGAGCTCACAGCATCCCCTCGTTGATGCACGGGCAGGTCCTGAGATTGACCAACAATCAGATCCTTTGTCAGACCACCATTCGGCATCGCAAAGAACGAAAAATAAATAAATAAATAAATAAATAAACTAGTAAGCCTCGCAGCGTTCAACTAAGCATGTGAGTTTTTTATGGCATGAAACCAGGCCACTTGAAATTGCAGACCAAGGAAGGGTATGCCTTGCAATAGTCACTAAGTGGAAGGATGTCAACGTCTCTACACAGATTCTAGAGTCTCTTAAATCAGAATAACAAGGTCTTCCGATAGTAACTGCCGATATCAATGTGAGAAGAAGAAATTCAAGCAACTGTGGATGGTCAATCACCCTATGCAAGTCAATTGTAGTAGGCATCACCGTTGGGTGCGCGACTCCATATCAAACAGAAATTCCATGATTATTTCGAAAAGACGCTACAGCCATATCTGCTAACAATTGTGCGATAAATGTTCGAAATACCAGTGACTAGACGCGGCCGGCGCTCAGGGAAGAGACTTACATGAAGCATTTTGTTGACATTAGCAGCCCCAAAAACTTTGTGCACGTTGGCGAACTTCTGAGGCTCGTCGGGAGGGAAGTACGGCGCAAACACACAATCGCGGGCACATCTTCGTCGAAGCAGTTTGCATGCGGCACACGGCGACATCCCCGACCCCATCTTTGAGAGCATTCCTTGGAACCAAAACTGCGCTAGAGGTGGGCACAGGCAATCAGCGCTCCAACGCCAATCAACCGTACATACGGTATCCCGTCTAGTCACCAAGCCTGCAATAGCTTCTCACATCTCCTTCGCGGCAAAAGGGTAACGCTAGAATAGAATAAACAAGTGGATCAGAGCTTGAAATTTTGGGAAGAAAATAAAGAGCGTTATGCTAGTGCTGTAGCCCACGAGAAAACCTTGTGAACATCTTAGGGAATTTCTCGACAAATGCTTGGTCGCTCTTAAGGCACTCTTGCGCTCCTCACAGACTTGTAATACAAATGGCCCGCGATTCCCCGCAGATTTCAAAATGAGCCCCGCTCAACCCAGCTAGAAAATGCGTAGAAACGCAGAAACCCTTCCGCACGTCATGATGCCATGACAAGTTCTACGCTCAGATTCTCCAGAAGGTAGAATATAGTGCGAGATCAACACGGGAATTAGCGGCGTGCGCAGAAACACTGCTCCGAACCAAATCCCAACGACCCAGATTAAATAATTTTACTCCCAATGATGCGACAATAATGTCACACTCAGCAACAACGTCAACAACTGATTCCGGAATATCCTTCACCGTCGACGCATTGGCACGTAGATAACATCAAAGTCACCAGAAATTTAATTATTATTATAAAAAAAACAAAAAAACTCTCTCTTTCTCGCTCTCCCTCTCACACACACTCACACACGCACATCAATTTCTCAAATCCCGACAGTTGACAGATACTGAGATGAGCTGATCGTGACGGAAAACTTTTTCCCAATCGCGACGAAATCCCTCAATTGAGATCATAGGTAGCCTACAACTCGCAGAAACCCGTCGAGAAGAAGAAGAAGAAGAAACATAAACCCCTTCACCCCGTCTCTGTCTCTCTGTCTCTTTAACTCACGCTCTCTCTCTCTCTCTCTCGCTCTCGTTCACTCGCTCTCTAGAGAAAAGGAACAAAGCAAATCCTGGTCAGTAAGCAAAACACAAGCAGAAGCGAGTAGTTCACAAATCCCGAGGAGGCGAAGGAGGGGGAGTAGTAGTAGTAGGAGTAGTAGGAGGAAATATCAAAGGAGGGGTGGAGGTGGGGCAGGGAAGGGCAGGGAGGGAGGGCCAAATCTCATAATGCTACTACCTACGACGATGATGTAACAGCAGCAGCAGCAGCCAATCTGACGCCGAAGACGAGTTCTGGTGACACTCATCATCATCATCGTCGTCGTCGTCGCAGCAGCAGCATCATCATCTCCTCGGGAGCCACAAAAAAGGAGCGCCGTGATGGAAAAAGAACGCAGCAAGTATGCATGCCAGGGTTTAAATAGAGGGAAACGAGGATGACGAGGCTTTGGGCCAACACAAAACAAAACAAAACACACACCTGGACTCCCCACTACACCGACAGTAACACCCCCCCCCCTCGCGGGCCCCACCTCCCGTCCCGACCCGGGGGCAGGAGTGGTACCCCTGCTGTTCCTCCCGCCCTGTTGTTCGTCATGAGAGCTGCTGATTTGCTTTGCCTGCTGCTACTGATTGGGTGTGGGAATGAATCATGCAGCGTGGCCATGTCCATCATGGATCATGCCCCCCCACAACCCCACCCCCTTGGTCTCTCTCTCGTGTGTGTCTCTGCCTGTCCCGGCCCGGTTCCGCAGCAGCGGGGGGAGGGGGGTTTATCGACATCGCTGCTGCTGCTGGTTGTAATGACGAAGAAAGGAGGAGGTGGGGGGTGTCGTGGCGGGGTGTCTCTCTCCTTTCCTGGCACCATCCTCTGCCCCCTCCCGGCGTTGACAAATTACCCTCCCGCCCGCCATGAAGCACAACAACAACAACAACAACAAGTGCTCAGTACATGGACTTGGTTGGATCCTGGTTATCATCCTCTACCCTCTCACTGCAACCCTTTACATCCTGCAAGAAGAAGAATTACCATCTCAATCCCAACTAAAACTAGTATTTGTTTTTAATGCTGTAAGTGAATATTTATAAATTATTTAATAAATAAATATGCATAGTTTGTTTTAGATTTTATGTATGTATGTATGTATTTATTTATGTATACTTTAAATTGTTTTTTTTTTTTTTTGGTTGTTTATGTGTTTAATGTCTAAATGATCCCATGTAGATATGTAGACTTTATGAACTGTGATTTTAATCCTAATTATTAATTTGAATTTTAAACTTATAATGAGATTTAGTAGCACATAATCTTATAATTATGATGCATGTTTATAATTCATTTTGTAATGGGATGTGACAAATAATACTACAAAATAAAAATTATATATATGTCTTAAAAAATATTAAAATATTATTTAAATGTTGTCACTTTAAAATCCCCTTTATACAAAGTAATTAATTGAACCTTTACCATTGCCATAGAAAATATGCAAAAAATTGATTAATTTTGTTTAAGGAACTATTTCTAAAGTTTAACCATAAGAAAGAATTTTTTTCGCTAAATCATTCAATCATATGTTTCATGTAGAGATTTATGGTTGTTGCTCAAAGATCAACACTTCCCTAAAAATCAACAAAATATAAGTCACAAAACTATGGAGAGCTTAAACTGCAAGTACAAGTAAGAGTGGAGTTGTGATGAAAGAGATACTATAATTAGTAAACATACTGTAAACAATATAATTACCAAGAGAAATAATGTCACTAACATACATATTTATTTTAATAATTACCTATATAATATGAATATGTAAAAATAAATAAAAAGATAAATTTGATAATATCTTGTAAAGAAGCTGCTTAGATGTTGGTTTGCTTTTATACATATCCATAGCTAATTGAAAGGTTTAAAACTTAGACAAAAAGTTAGCAATGTATCATGCATGTTAGTGACTTATGGTACAAGTTAGACATGTGGCATACATATAAGAAGCTTATCTTACAAGTTGAATTCTACAAGTTGGACATGTGTTGGAGATTCTATAGAATGTTATCATGTAGCTCCTAATTAGATACTATATATAGAAGCAAGACTGAGGCCTTCCTCATTCTTGTCAATTCCTTTATTGCTTCTAGTCTAGTTTCAAAGATCTCTAATTTTCTTATCTTTTTGGTAATACCCATTTTAGTTTCTTTTTAAAAATACATATTTACTTATTTCCTTTTTGTCATCTTTTTTTGAGAAACATCTATTTTATTTATTTGTATTCATCAAGTTCTTGGTCATGACTGATAGTGACAAAAAGTTCCATCACTATGTACTATATTAAAGAGCCTTTCTGCTAATAGTGACTATTCTGGTACATTGTGCATGGAGCTTATCTAGGACATGCTTATTAAGACAGCCAATTGGAAAACAAATTTGTCTCTTTGATTTATCTAATTTATTTATAGCTTCTTTAATGTATTTTATATAATAGATATATATATATATATATATATATATATATATATAATATTTTTATAGATTTATCATAAATTTTATGATAATTTTTATATTTAAAATTATGTTATATATTAATTTAAATTATTTAATTAGTATAACTTAAAAGAATGATTTTTCTTTTCTTTTCTTTTCTACTTGTATGTTTTTTCTTTTAAATTATATTCAATGATGTGTATTTTAAATTAATTTTTTTAAAGAATAATATAGATTTCTATAAGAAAAAAAGAAAAAAAAGTAATATTAAAAAATTAAAGTTTACATCATATAAAAATAAGATAAATAAATAACTCTTTATTAAGTTTGTCATAATAATAAAAAAATTAGACCATTTCTTTACTGTAGATGCAAAAGTAAAAGATTAAAATATAAAAAAAGGTGTTGTATAAAATACTCAATAAATTATAAAACGTTATTGTATAGCTTGATTTTCTATGTAAAAATACATTGGATACCTAGCTGTAGAAAGTTTAGCTTTAATTTATTGGAAAAGTACCAATAAGTGATGTATACTTATTATAGAGTCAAATAAATATAATAATATCAAAAGATATTTTATCAAAAAAATATTTTATCAAAAAAATATTTAATCAAAAAAATATTTTATCAAAAAAATATTTTATATTTAAGAAGCTTTATATATAAGACTTTCTAAAGCATCTAGAAATGCCCTAACATCCTTTGCTATGCTAAGTCATAACTAATCATTTGTAAGTAAGGCTGATTTTGAATAAGCTCAAAGAAAACCTATAATCTCCTTACAAAAATCCATCTTTATACCATAATTTTTTCATAGCTCCACATCTCTATTTCTAATATGTATGTAAAGTCTTAGCTTCCAAAACTCCCTTTAATTTATATAAAATGCCCAAATTGTAGTAAAATCCTTTAAAATATTTTTCTCCCCCAAAAGATTTGTTTGTCTCCAAACTTTAGAAATTCATATCTCTTAATCTATCCATTCAATTTTTCTAAAATTTATAGATAATATAGACTTTATCCTTAAGTTTTTTTTAAAAAAAAAAAAAAAAAAAAAAAAAAAAAAAAACATAAATCTATTGCAAAAAATTTGAAAATTTAGAAATCCTAACAAGTACTTTAAACCCTAATTTACAAGTACATAAATACTATTTTCTTCATATCTCAAAAATCTAAAATCCAAATTCCACAAAATTTGTATATATAGTTTAGTAACATTATAATGCACATTTTTCAAAATGTTTAGTCAAAATCTTATCAAATTGCTCAAGATATAGCTCAAAACACAACCACTAGAAAATTGGGTCACTTATTGCCCTTAGATTGCAAGTGTTGACTTCAACTTTTTATATCTCCTTCATTCTAGCTTAGAATTCATCAAATAATATATATAAAAATATAGCCAAGAAAGTGCTATCTTTAACCCCAATCATTGATTCTTTATTTCTTTTTGTATGTGTGCATTATGTCCAAAAGAGTGACAATAGGTATAAAACCAACACCTTAACTTTGAGTGCCTATATCTCTTTCATAAAAACTCCAAATCACACAAAATTTGCACCAAAACCATAGCCAAAAATCTAAAATTCTGATCCTAGCCTCCCAAGTTCGAATGGCCTGAAAAAAATAACCCTAATTCCTAAAAAGGCCTCGGGCAACTTCCTTGAAGCCCATTGGGCATGCCTTTTGGTCAATAGCAATGGAGATTTTTAACATCCATCTCCATTCATCCATATAGATGCCTTAACTACCTTTTTTGCTACCAAAATCCCTCTCCAACCCTTTTTCTTACAAGATTTACATAATGTATGTTCTAAATACCAAATAAAAGAAATAAAACAAAATTTTAAGAATCACCAATGTCTAATAAAGGTGGCTCTAAATATATAAAACTATTATCAATATAAAATCAACTTCAATAATAGTCATTTTAAACTAACCACTTCAAAGTATTAATCCAATCACATTTTGTAACCAACTAGAATCTAATAACATGGCTTTCACTACATTATATAATAAATTATATATTAGATGTGTATATGCATTATTTTCACATGGTAGCTGAACCACAACACAACAACATTAACAAATTTCAATGCTAGAAAAAGACATTAGATTGTGTTTTATTTAAAAAATCGAACTAAATTATCAAATGCATGTGTGTGAATAAACAAATTTTACTTGCATAATAAATATGCTGCTTCATTTATTGAAAATTAAAATTCATGTTTCTAATGGTCTTTCCACCAAAAGTTATACAACTTATGTAAATCAACTTGTATACAACAATTTATTTTAGGATAATATTAATTCAACCCACCTAAATTTTAAATCAACTCACCACATGACTTTGTAATTTGAAATCACCACAAAGCTCTTCCTAGCTAGATGGTTTTTCAACCTAAGTGATTTGTCCATTAATTCAAGCAAACAACTTTAGATGTCCTCTTCTTGGTGGGATGCTAGTACCTTATGTATACTATTCACACCTTATGTATACTATTCACAATGGTCATGAGGAACATTGGATGTTTGGACTCCAAGTGTTTGTGGTGCCATGGTGATCAATTTAAGATTTAGGGGGATCAATTTAATGTTCCCTTATTTTAAATAGAATGAATACTTTTTTTAATGGAAATTTACAAAATGCTAGTTTCAGGCATTCACATAACCACATTTTTGGGAAAATAATCTAATTAAGATAATAGCTCATTTTGACATTCTCACAATAGAAATTCCTAAAAATAATGTGGGCTGAACTCACAATTCGAACTACCCACCGTATACCTAAGATTCACACCACTCATACTGCCTGCAAGAAAAACAAAGAGCTGTTCAACAAATAATTCCAGTTACCCTTCACAACTTCCAGCAAAGTTGAAAAACACTTATTTATCATTAACATCTTGTGAGACCATTCCGAGTTTTTCTTTCTCTCTTTCATTCTTTCTTCTACATCTGCTTTATTTAGGTAACTTCTAGTTTAAGAGAAGAGTTTTCCACGTCAACAGAAACAAGTCTCCACTTTATCTTGGGTCAACATCCTCACATCAACCTTGAACCATTCGGACTCTGAGCTAGAGTTTGTGACCGAAGCAACCCAAATGTCTGGACCCTGTCAGCTGGCATGTTGACTGCCACCCAGTGAAGTAAATCTGGAGACATGCAAAAAAATTTAACTCCGAGCAAAAAGGTCGGCCTGGCATGATCATTAAGCTGAAAGCGTGAAACCTGCAGTCACTGGCCTGGGCTTCTGGGTGAGACGGCTACGTGATCCAAGCACGAACTGAAAGATGGTTCACTTTGAACCTCAAAAGAAATGTATGAAATCATCAATAGTTGAACGTATCCTACACATGACTCCATACACGCACAACTGGGTGAAAGAAAAGCAAGCTTGCACACTTTTTGGCAAACTTGAGCATATATTAACATAACTTGAACCATCCGTTTTGTACAAAAGGTAATAGCTATGGAGAGTCTGCAAGGTATCGTAACACTAAGTGAATTTGTTTGGGGATTTACAGTGCTGACCACGGTGGTTGGGGCAAAACTATCGACTCACTCACAATCCACACGCAAACATTCTCCTGCCATCTCAAAGAGACTACTTGATATTTGGTGGCAGCGAGCAAAACTACAACTGCCTACTAACATGGGAAAAGCTGCAGAGGTATACATCTTTTCTTCCATGTTGCCACTTCGTTTCATAAACCTAAGGAAATTTTCTTGGTCCTTGATGCGAACTTCACTTGTTGATGAGACCAACCTCTTAAACTAATAGGTGCCCACAGAGGCGGGTTGGAGTGAAAGTATTGGAATCCGAGGCATGAGAGTATCGCATCGGTTCTGCACCTGACGAGTCTGTTTTGACCCTGAATCATGCATGACAATGAAACGATATTGAAGTGATTTTTAAAGACTACAGGCTACAATCACTGGTAGAAGCATTTCAATATGAAAATATAATATTTGACCCTATTTTTTAACCTTTAAGATTAACCTGTACTCTGAGCATGTCATGGGCAATCCACACATCTTTTCTTCTTTTTCTTTTCATTTCTCCATTTAATTATATATAATAAAATGTAGATGAAAATGGGAAAGCTTACGTGAGAGATGAATCTATATGGCATTTGTGCAGCTGAAAAGCTGGCGTAACACGTTTACCGCAGCTGCATGGAATACCAGCCCAGTTGAAACTTCCCAATCTTGACTCACAATTCAAACATTGAAGCTTTCCTTCGTGCAATCCATCTCCGTCTTCAGTTTATGTTTTGCCAACATAGTGAAAATCAGAACAAAACAGCATACACTTACTTCTTACAAGCACAACATAACAAAAACTCTGAAGTAACAAATTTCACGCCTGCTACCAGCAAACAAATTAACAACACTGTTTACCATCAGTCTGATTAAGACTCGACAAAGTTCCTATAAACAAAAAGGATAACAATAAAAACTGCTTTACCTAGGTTCATCCATTGCATGGGCTCAACAAAAATGGATGTACATGCTGGATCATCGTGCTCTCCACCCCAACGCCGAACATCACGCCGTCTCCACCTGAAAGAGCTCTCACCAGAAACGGGTTCGTGAGGAATCACATTCTCCTGACAGGCCACCACTCGCTTGCACTTTTTGCAAGAATATTGCGCACTGGCCTGTGAAGAAGACACCCCAACATCTTCCTCAAACTTATTTGAGTTGACCGCGGGATCAGCAGCATAACGAGAGTTTTCGATCTTCTCCCCCCTCCAAAAGGCTTCGTCTGGATCGCAAAAATCCTATTAATATCTTGCTCCATGCTAAGTGAAGCTCCTAGCTTTCACTATTAAATGATTAGACATGCTTACCGAGATTTTCAAGATGGAATTTCTTGAAAGACAAGTTCTTCCTGTCCACAACGTAGCCCATTTCCTCAAATAGTTGCAACTGCAAGAGACAATCGAATCAAATGAGTAATGCTACTCAAATTTTACAGATTAAGAAGCTGCAGGAAATTGCATCACGTCCAAGGTCGAATTTTCAATGTACCAGAATATCAATCAAACAAGTCATGCAAATAAATACTAAGAGCAGAAAAACATGCATCCAACAAGTATCATAGGCTAAGCACCACAAGGTCTGTGAAATACCTGCTGCATAAACCCATAATTTGGGTAGACTTTACTGCTCACTTGCTGTAAGGATGCTGATGCTTCTGCGTAACAAGAAGAAAAAAAAAAAAAAAAAACAAACAAACAAACAAACAAACAAAAAATCAATACACCGCGAGAGGTAAGGAACAATCAGAAAGTTGCACGTCGAGATTATTTCACACACACACACACACAAATATATATATATATATATAAAATAAAATCGGTGCAAGGTATTGTGACATGAGTAGGGCAGATTTCCCACTGATCTACCCGTAAAAGCTTCAATATCGGTTCCAACAACTGAAATCACAACTTAAACAGTGATCTGGAAAAGAAAAAGTAAAAAACAGTTTAAAGAAGCGAACCATCTACTGTGAGGCGTTCCAAGCGCATCAGATACGCTGTAATGACAGCCGCACTGCACAATTTAAGAACAGCACTATGTTGAAAGGTTTGCAACACAGGATTCACAAATAGCTTCAAGCATGTTCGACGCCAGAGGAGCTCAATTGAGCAGTCCATCTACCTACAAGATAACGATTCTCTTGCTATGAATATCACCAAGTTCCACGAAGACCAGTAGGAACGTATCAAGTGGAGAACCTCTCGACGCATAAAATCCCTTGATCCACAAAGATAATCCCACATAAATATGCGAGGATTCCACAAACGTAAACGAAGAAATGGGTTTAAGCACTTGCCTACGAGAGACTCCGGCAACACAATGAACAAGAACACTGCCATTACTCCTGCCATTCTCAATGAACTCAAGACATCCCTCGAGATGATCCAACAAATTCTGTGATTCGATGTCACGGATGGGAACAATCTTCCTCTCGAGCTTGTCAACCTCAACGTTTGCAACATTGAGAACCCTAGGGCTGTCTTCGTCTGAGGCGGGTTGCTTGAACTCCAGCGGGTCCATGTTCGGCGTTATCAGGGACAACATGTGCGTAACAGGCGGATGTGATGATGTCAGTACTTCGGCAGCATCCTTAATGTTGCCTATGAACAATCTGTCACGAACTTTCTTCATCTTCTAATTCTTCACTTTTTTCGCTTGAGCGTCTACGTCTGGGAGCTTCTCCTAGCTATTCCACTTCCTGTTTCTGTGTAGAAGCAACTCTCCTGTTTCTTCTCACACAAGGCGCTGATAATGATTATACAGAAATAGACCACGAAGTGTAAGCTTTATCTTCACTTCTAGTCCAAGATCCCTTGGTTCGAAACGTCATAAGCACATAAAACCCTTTGCAAACTGAAACAACCGGGAAAATTCCAACGCAACAGAAGATGAGATATTCCCTCGAACAATTTCAAACGTAGAACCTCCAACCGAATCTAACCACTCCGACTCGTCACCCTGACAGGGTCAACAAAACGTCAATCTTCACAACTCACTGCAAACTCCACGACACTGTACAAAAATTCTCTTCTCCACGAACGTAAGAATTACCCATCCCAGCAAAACACCCTACAATATCATCAAACACGCCACCTCTCATCCACAAGGCAAAAAGAATTACATACCCAACTAAACAAAGGACCACCAATCCATCAACGCCACCTCTAAGAAGGGCCCCAAAACAGGAAAGAAAAAACCCGCTCGCTCGCTCGCTCACTCTCAACAACCCAGTGTTTTTTTATTTCCCACGGAGCAGCAGCAGGGCACCACCGGAGTACATTCACACACACCGCTTCAACCCCCCAATTCCAACTCCGTCCCACCGCAATAAACCTAGAAACACGCCAAATGCCACGTCCGACCCACAGCGCAAAAATCTGAGAGACAATCTGAGGGAATCCGCACCTGAGTCGCAACGTGGAGCGGGGCCCGTTTGTTAAGCGCAATGCCGGATTCGATCCCCCTTCACGAAAATCACTCAACGAATGCAAATCTCTCTCTCTCGCTCTCACACTCGCTCGCTTGCTGCGAGTCTCTCCGAACCACTAAGCCCGCCCTCCTTCCCTCTTTGTATCCCGCACACACCCCCCCCCCCACGGACGGACGGTCCCAGTGTTCGTTCACGGCGCCTGTTCGTTCGTTGGTCGCCGAGTCATGTTCGTTATGTGGTCTGGCTGGATAGATGAATTGATGGATGGATGAGGATGGGACTTGTCATTCGTGGAGGATGACCTACTTTTGCATGCCAAGTGTCGTGAATTAGTTCGATCGAAGCAGTGGTGAGGTATTGTGGTGAGTTGGACATTTGACTGCCACGTGGCGGAAAGTTTTGTTTTTACTTTATGTTGAGATTGTTGCTTTTAAGAGAAGAACCGAAGTTTTAAGTGAATTGGGTTTAAAATAGACTGTATCTGGAAGTCGGAAACATTTTCTTAAGTCAAACAACATGAGTTTAATATTAATAATAGTTGAGAGAGAGAGAGAGAAAAAAAAAAGATTCTTTGTGGGTCCCCCCCTCCCCCTTCCCTTTTCGTGTTGTGATTAACTTATGATGATGTCACTCTTCTAAAAACAAATTACTCATGTTATTGTGAATATCAACATGCGATTGTGTGTCTATGAAAATAAAACATAAAAGATCGTGAAACTGTTCTTGTAATGTAACACTTGAAATACATAACTTTAGTCTAGAACAAAATTGGACATGACTGGATTTTATTTATTTATTTATTTATCTATTTTTTGATTGGTTTGAATGTAGAGTTTATAAGAACTGAACACCCTGTTATTTATGTTATGTGTAGAATTCGTTATCTTATGCATTTAATAGATATGTGTGGGTGTGTATATGTATTTATATATGCACATACAGAAAAGTATTGGAACCTAATTTGTAGTTTAATATCATTTTATACACCATAAATTTGACTTGTTCAAGATTGGCTTGAGAAGGGTTACATACTTTGATTCATGAGAAAAAACAAATCTTAATTTTTTTTTACATGGAGTTTCAGAATTATGAAATAAATATGCATTGTGTAATGTGTCAATGTTGAATCATATCATAATCGTGTTAAAATTAAAAAGTTTATAGTGATGGGTTTTGATTTTTCTTTTTTAAGTTAATAACTTTAATGTAAGGTATTATGTATTGTTATCTATGGATAATTTTACTTAGATTTTGGGTACTTTTTAGATTATCTAATTAAAATGAGAAAACTTTTAATAAAAAGAATCTAATTAAAATGAGAAATCTTTTAATAGATGTTCCATAAAAATTTGATGTTTAAAAAGAATTTTGATTTTTTTTTGTAAAATACAAATCATTTACATAAAATTTCAGTATTTTGTAAGTTATTGTGTTATAGATTGCCACCTTGACAGATTAACACATGCTAATATTAAGATTGGTTATGAAATTTTTAAAGATTGAAACAAGATGTTAATATATTCAATTAGAATTAGATAATATTCACAATAAATATCAAAATTAAGATGTAATTACAATGTAAAAACCTTAGAATGTAAAAACCTTAGAGTTTAAAACAATCAAAATATTTGTCAATATACATCATGGACTCAAAAAAATCAATTAAAGTATTTGGAATAAAATCTGAAAGAACAATGCATGTCTTAAATTTTCAGTAGAGATCTTATTTTATTCTATTCTATTTTCTTTGCCTTTTTTATTTTTTATTTTTTATAATTAACATTGCATAAGTTATTAAATGATTGTTATTGAAATTGATAAGCAAGTGGAGGTTGATTCATCAGTACACACATTCCGTGTTTTTGTTCACCCAAAAATGCTCATACAGTAGAATTCATAACACATGCACTTGAGCTTATCTGTGTGCTATTCAACACATCCAACCTTACTATTGTACACACTATTATCTGAAAATATATAAAATAATGGAATATATATATATATATATATATATATAAGAACTAAATTATCATACATGAGCAGAATTATGTTCATATCACAAGAATGAGTAATTAAAAAAATTCATAAAGTTTTAAATGTCTTGTCTTTACTCTTCAAATGTATTGTATGATGTATTTATTTTATATTTTTATATTCTGTTTTATTCTCATACATACAAAAAAAAAAAAAAAAAAAAAAATGTTAGCTTTATTTGCATTACAAATAAAAGGAAACCCTACATTACTATTGTATGCCTTTTTGTACTTTATACAATCTCTATTTACCTATATACAATCTATCTCAAGTATGGACATAATTTTACAATCATAATAAAGGAAAAATAAATAAAATAAAATAAAATAAAATAAAGTTCACTTAATTCTAAATTTTTTTTTTGAGAAATTTTTATTACAATTTTAAGAATAATTCTAAGTTGAAAATTTATGTATATGTTTATGTTTATTTTTTAATTTTTTTAAAAATTTTCTATTTTAATTTGATAGTATTTTCATGCATGAATTTCATTTTGTCATTCATTTAATCTTATTTAAGGCATAGATAATTTTAAAACGTGTATAAAATATACAAATAATATGTCTTCACAAGTCTTTTATAACTATATATATATATATATATATATATTTTTTCTTCCACAAACTCTTGAAAGCTCAAACACCATTGGTTCTTCAATGTGCAGAACATTCTCACAGATTTGTCCAGTGAAGGATAACAAATGGCTTTTTTCACTGTGCGTTCTATCCATTTCTGTATTGTGATCCCAAAGTAACAAAATGAATTTATTTCTATGACATCATAGACATTAAAACTTGATATATATTCATACACACACACACACACACACATATATATATATATATATATATACACACACATATATATATATATATATATATATACACACACACACATATATATATATATATATATATACACACACACACATATATATATATATATATATATATACATACATGAATTTTCTTTGTATCCACAAGAATACATTTTTCAACCAATATATCCATCAAATTTTATTAAATAAATGATTTATCTTTTATATTTAGCTTTTTACAGTAGCAATACAATAGAAAATTCACAAATCTCTTTGTGTGTCATAAAAGTTAGAAAAATCATTCTAGAATTCTCAAATTTGAGTATGATTAGGATTATATCAAATCCATTCAAATAAATGTCAAATTGATTCACTTTTGTTCTAACCATCTTGTGTCATGTCATATATTCTTCACTAATTCAAAAGTCGACCTTCCTTGCCAATCCCTAAATTTTGTATTTTTAGAAATTTTTATTTTTATTTTTATGTACAATTGTATCATAAGTGCAGAATGGGTGGCCAAATTGATTGAGATTTTCTATTTTTTTATAACATGATCATGGAGAGTAAAATGTTGGAATGAAGTGAATGGGTAAGGTGGTTAGGATGTGGAATAGGATGGTAAGAGTAAAGGTGGGTTGATTTAAGATTTAAGTTACTAATCACCTATAATTATCATAGAACAATTTAGCATGTAATTCTACCATTCTTAGATAGTTGAAATGCTCAAGAAAGTGCTGTCAAGTATAATTTATTTGCTTATAGTATAACTTGCATTACTTTGCAAGTTTATTTATTGCTCAAACATACAAAATTCCTTAGAAGCGTAGTTTAAAGCATGTGAATACATAGAGGATAGTTATTGGTTATCTTTAAAAAAATATTAGCTTTAGTCTGTGTAAACATAAATAATTCATTTATTTATTTATTTATTACTATAGAATATTTACACCTATTTCTTGGAAAGTTCAAAGTTTGAATATAGAAAGCTATTTTGACTAAAATATATAGAATGAGATATTTGTAGAAAATATGTTGATTAGAAACAAAAATATTTCAACTTTTATATATCCATTTTTTCAAATGTTCAGTGGCATAGAAATTCATGAATGTACAAGCTTTGGAAAAATTGCAATTTAAATGGTCTAATTGCTTAAATGTGCAAAAAAAAAAATTGTGATTTATACAATTTCGTGTGAACTCACATGCTCAACGAATTTTATGGAATTCATGAGCAATACAAGTGAGACATATCTTTAAAAACATGCTCACATTGTGTTGAGAAAGCTATAGGTTTATTATACACTTACTACCACAATCCACAATAAGTATAGTGAGATGGATAAATATTAAAAAAGAAGAAAGTATAAAACAAAAAAAGAATATAGAAAATGAACAGGAGAATATAATTGTTTAATGTAAAATAATATATTATAAAAATTAAAGAGTAATCAAAACTTTATTTTAAAATAATTGATATATATATATATATATATATATATATATATATATACATATATAAATATATATACTATATTTTAGATTTTTCAAATATTTTGAAGTCTCAAATAAGTTTCTCTATCATATTTATTCTCAAAACCACATCATAATCTTTTATAACTACTTATGATATATATATATATATATATATATATTTTTTTTTAATTAAAATTTTCTTATATGTATATTTATACTTAATAAAGCTGACTCCTTCTTTGTATATTTCTCAATACATCATACAAGGTTGATTATGGTAGTAATATGTAAGATTGTTTTTGAATTTTTATTTATTTATGTGCGTGATTTAAATAATAAAACTTTCAGATAAATAAAACTCAATATGAAAATAAAAAATAAAAAAATTAATGTAACTAAATTTAAGTAAACATTGAATATTAAATTAAAATACTATATATATATATATTTAAATATTTAATATTTAATAGCTATTACAAAAAATGATATTCAACATTCTATCTATGAGAGTGAATAATGTGTAAGGCTTCACAAATGCTACCTGTGACATAATAATATTGAACTTGATGCTCAAGTTTTTGCTACAATAGAAAACATGAATAAGCTTTTTCAATACTATTAAAAAAAAAGGTACCTGAGAAGTATAAAAATTTTGAATAATGAGTGTACAATAATATTTAATACTAAATTAATAAAATAATAAATACATAAATATGTAAATATATATATATATATATATATATATATATATATTATTTTTTACATAATATATTATCATGAAAAATATATTAAATTAAATGATTATTTTACACGTTTGTAACTATTGAAATAACATGTATCAAAAAACAATGTCATTGAAAATTATAAGTTCAAGGTAGTAATAAAATAAAAATTAATTAAAAAATAAAAATTAAATTCATAATATTAGAGATATTATATTATTTTTATTATATTATAATATATAATATAAATTTATTATTTTAGAAATTAAAATGACCATTTTCAAATATTTATAAAATTGTAATCAAAATATCATTAAAAAGTCAAATGTTATGATTTATAGAAAAAAAAAATTAGTTTTGAAATTCTAATAAATAATTTTTTTTAAAAAATATTTTGAAAATAAATTGTCAAGATATATGATTTTAAAGCTATTTTAACTACTAGTAAAAATCCGTGCCAGTAGATAGTGCATTCTCTAGCATTGCCATCCATCTATTCTCTTATTCATCCATGCTCATCCATGTTTGGCCAATAAGGCTTTTTTAGGTCTTTATGTCATGCCTTAGTTTTTTTATATAATAAATAAGAACTTAAAGTTTAAAACATGCTTGTATCAAATACATGAATTAAATACACCAAAAAACTCTAAGAACTTAAAAAAAATTATATTCAAATATATTTAATGGTATATTGTTATATTTGACCATAATTTTTGTAGATAAATAAAAAAAATCCAGTATTTTAATATATATATATATATATATATATATATATATGTATATTTGTTGGAATAGCTCTTCTACATTACACACATTACTTGAGATAAAAGAATTTACAAATTTTCCAACATATTATTAAATTTTGAGAATCTACATGTTATTTTTTAATGGTCTTTTTAAATTAAAGCTTTATAGTGAAGTATAGATGTCTAAAATACAAAGATGTTGTATAACTCAGAAATTGAATGCAATTGTAAAATAAACTTAAAATATATTATGTATGTAATACAATGAAGAAGTTTGTTGATGATATTAATTTAAAGAGGAGTTGCTTAATATTGTTAAATTTCTTTTATTTCTATTTTTTGCTTACAAAAGCTCTTTTGACCCAAATGCATTAGCAACACTTGTCAAAGAAGACACTTATATTCCAGAATTATTCCAGAATCTTGTTTATACCTTAAATTGTTTATGATTTGTCAAAGTCAAAGACAAAGCAAAAAAATATATAACAAGATGTAGCAAAATTATCTATAGAGATTGGCCTAATTTATTTTTCACTCTTGTGATATTGTAGATTCTTTGGTGTTTATTTATGCAATTGTTTTTGGGCATGTTGAACTTGAACATGTAAAGCTTGCTACAACAAAAGAACAAGGGATGTCCATGCTAGTAACTTTTGTATTAAAATAGTAATGTGTTTATTTGCACATTGTCAAAATTTTAAAAAATAAAACTATATGTGATGTCTAATAGTCTCTGTATTTAATAATTAAAAGAATAAAGACTACTACATAACGGCATATTTAAAATTCTTTTTGTCTCCATTGCTAAAATTTTTTATTAAATAAAGAGATTCTTTTTTAACAAAGTTGTCAATTCAAAAAAAATTCTTAATCAACTATAGTACTAAAATTCTCAGATATTTCTTATTGTAATATGTTTTTTAAAAATTTAAAAATTCTTCAAAAAATATACTTTAAAAAATACACATTATGTTGCACATAAACATACACTGCAAAACTCACATTAAATCTTTTTAATCAACAATTCACACACTATTATCAATAAAAACTACATCTTTTCAAGCAGTCACATTTTGAAATAAGAAAGAGAATTCTGCGAGTACTACTACAAATAATATTCACATCTAAGTTAATACTAAATTGATGCTCCAAAAGAAAAGCAATGACTCACAAACACAAAGCTAGTATAGCTGTGTAAGTATGTTTATATATATATATATATATATATATATTCATTCATTCATTCATTCATGACTGGTGCACCCAAATTGTCATAGGTGGCCCTCTTAGATTAATCCAAAGAAGCATAAGCTCTCTTTGGGTCAGTGATAAAAAGGTCCCATTCTATCAACATTCACTGCTTTTTCAGTTGTTGAAAAAGGTTCTGAAAATGATTCACCACAAAAGTAAACCACACTACCACTCCCCCAAAATTTCTTAGTTACTCCCCCAAATCCAAAAAGAAGAATCAGAAGCTGAAAGAAAGAAAATCCCACTAAAGAATCAATCTAAGTGCTGCGTAAAAACCACATGGTTTTAAATTCTTCATACATAAATCTACTCAAACAAATTTACTATAGTACTAAAAGGCACCATGGATGGGAGGTGGATAACCATGAAACAGCCAACGAAAACATGTTGTCGTCGTTGATTTTCATCACTGAAAAAACCCAAAGCATAACAAGGGTAAGCTTCTCATTCTGTACAATCTTGTGCGAAAAAAAACACAGAGCTCACACATCATGGCCGATGTAACAAAACACATGCTCGGCAATGCCGTCGATGCGGGATCAATGTGAGCTTTTGCGGTGCAGGCGAAGCAGTCAAAGCTTGAAGAAGACGAAGAGGAAGAGGAGGAAGAAGAAGAAGAAGAAGATCCACGATGCGTCGAGCACGAAAACCATGCTTGCTTTGTGGCTTTTATTTTTATTTTTATATATAATAAAATTATTATTATTATTATTATTATTTGTTTTTTGTTTTCTGGAGGTGGGGCCATGTGTGCAGTGTGCTCGACAATCTCAGAATCACATCACAACACCGTGAAGAGCAGGTGTTCTGTCTACTGTCTTCTGCCCCTTGTAGGTTGCACGTCTAGATGCACCAACATCATCAACAACAACAACAACAGAACCTGGGGCTGAAACGATCGGAAGGTGCTCGATGTGGGAGAAGTGGATGTCGATCACAGTCTGAGCGAAATCGAGGCCATTTACTTTCGAAGCGTGCAGATGTGTGACTAGTAGACTTGATCTCGTCCACTTGGAACACTGTGGCCTCAGATAATCGACTCGGTAAATGAAGGACAAAAGTTCCTTTGTTGGTGTAAAGCGGACGCCATAACGCATCATCTTCACGCCTACTAGACAGAAAAATTTAAAAAAATCTAAAAAAAACTCATGATTGGCATGGTGTAAATTTGCGAGCTGAGAGCGAGATGGAGGTTTCAGAATCGGGTGTGGGTGATTTGATGTGCTTTGCGTTGAAAATAGTTGGTCTGTGGGGTATATCTCTTCCCCACCTTTTTCAGTGGTGTAGCCCCAACCTGCCGTGGAATTATCCGAATCATGGATCCTCCCGAAGCTACAGTGAAAAGACAAGATGAATCTGTTGGTCATGTTTTTCGGATGGTGCTCGGCTGCACACCACCCATCGCACTTGGACCCGTTCCGGATCACCACATCATCCCCATCCTGCTGCTTGCGCTTGCCGTAGCTTTGCAGGGTGCTTTGCCTGTGTTAAGGTCAATGGCAGCGACACCCGAGAATAACAATAAAAAGCTTCGTTTCCATCTTCACGTCAGTGTTGGGATTCTACAAGGCCTTGACCCAAGATACAGGTCGTAGCTCAACATCTTAGCTCCAGTCTCCAAGGTTCAAGAATCGTTTCTTCTCACCCGAAACAGCTGAATCATAAGTCCGCACTGATTCTTCCAGTCAACATTAATAATCTAGCACAAATAGAGATTTGTTCCTTTCCTGAAGCATGTTTCAACTCCCTCTGGACTCCGCTGAAATGGGGTCCATGCTTCAAAGACGCGTTACAGTGGTGCAGCTTAACATGGGAACGTTTCTTGAGTTTCATAGAAGAAGATGAAGAAGAAGAAACAGACGAAGGATGAACTGTGGAGGATCTGGTTCAATTTGGATGGGACCTTCCAACGCTGCTCCTTCGGTGATATGCGTGTAAATGGTGGCAGGTCTGATGATAATATTTTGCTGTGCATGACTAAACCTTCTGTATTTCATGTAAGGCGACGCTGAATAGCTCGTTCCGTGTGTTGTGTTTGGGCACTAGATCATGCTCATCTACATCAATGGATCTTCGGAATCACCCGTGAATTTAAGTGAATGCAGGTGTAATTGAAAGGAAGTAGGTGTATACCACGTCCATATCCTTGCAGCGTTTTATTAATTGGCGGCCAGGTTTTTGCATTACTTCAAATATGATGTACGAGACAAAATCGAAGAGAGATCGAAATGAAAAGCACGAAGTGTGGCGCAAATTCGATGAATCCTTCAGAGGGGAGAAGTTGGCCTGATGAGTCCTTCAGACTGACATGGGATGTTCAAAAGATTGTCTGCCTATCAACAATGAGACACACCACAACTAAGCAGCAGGCCGTGAAGTCGAAATTTTCGTGAACCAATGCTTGACACGGGAATTGGGCACATCAGGATAATAAATAAACATACTATTCTCTTCAAGTTTCGATTCGAAGCAACTCTTCGTCCCGGGAACTTTTCTACGCGCTTGACTTGGAGACAACCTCTACATTCTTAATGAATTCACAGATCGCCTTCACGTGTAGACCAAAGTGAAAAGTCCACAGAAAAGAAAATATCAAATGCTGATATAACTGATTTCGTCTTCACCTCTCCTTGCACTATTGACTAGAAGCTAGCCCTGCTCCACTGTTCCATTCATTGCGTTAAACAGTGACTGCAGTGGAAGGAAATCGAATGTTTACAGCAGATGACGAGGAGCAGGTTTTGAGCGAGTGATGGCAAAAGTTGGAAAATTTCAACTAGCATCTGAGCTCACGTAACGAAGCCCATCAGAAGCCAACAATTGCTTCGGAAAAAGCTTCTCATTCTCATTAAATCTCGGTCAAGCGACAATCTCTCTCACACTAGCCAGGTTTACCTATGCCACGAACTCATAAACGAACTCATTAAGGAGAGTTAACGAGACACAGCAGTTGGGAATAGTGAGGGAGCTATCTGAGACCATAGTGTCCACTTTCTGTCATTAAATCTGGTGTTGAATCTCATACAATAGAAAGAGCTCATCGGTTTGGTTCATAATATTTTCCAGAGCATGTAGGCAAGCAAGGAGCACAGAAACCATGATTAGTTTCAGTATGCGTCTCTTTTTATTGAAGAAATTTATTTTATTTATCTGTTCAGTGGATACCTCATTGGAGCTGCTACCAGTGCCTTCAAGCAATCAAATCACATCCACAATTTCCGCGCGGATTCAGCTACACAATTCAGATTCCCATGAAAACTGCTTGAATGTTCACTCCATTGACATCTACAACGATATGAAGAATGGATGAAGTGCGACTCGCACTCCAGCGCGAGTGGGCAAATGATGGAGAAGATAGTCATGGATAGCACAAAGTGGCCCTGCAAATAGAGACTGATTCGGAGACTGCAAAGATTAACGTGGTCTTTGCGAAAAGAAACTCAGCCATTGCTTCAGACCTGGGGTGGCAATAACTGAAGGAGGGTTCTCATGAATCCAGACCTCAATTCGCTGTACAGTGAGCTCAGTGTAGTTTCTCTCCGCATTGAAAGTTTATTGCTTCGAGGTTGGGGAGATATCCGAGAACGTAATCTTGAACGCTAATTCGGTCGCGTGAAATCTGTTGCGAAGCAGCCAATGGTTGCGAAGCTGACAGGCCCCATCCACTTGGAAGCGGGATGATCGACACGACTTCGTTTTTCGGTGGATGAATCCGAATGCTGGTTGTTGGCGATGTTGGGATTGCGGGCTTGCGAATAGGGTTGGCATGAGCCAGGTCCCACAAACGTCTTTCCTTCTCGTCCAAGGCCTGACGAACGAAACCCGGAGCTTTTTTGGCTTAATGTGCTCGTGTGAGCGATCCCTGGAGCAGCATTCGACGATGGAGGTCCTACTCCAGCCTGCTCCTGTGCGAGCTTCGACAGCTTTCCTTTCAAATGGCGAGGCCGCTGAATCGAGCCATAGGTTTTCAACGCTGTCTTCGTCACGGACACTTTGTGTAGAACGGAGGTCCGGTGTTGGAAATGGTGCAAGCTGGAGGTTTGATGTGCCTCCTCAGTCCTGCAGGAAGGTTTCTGCAGGATTTGTTGGTATTAGCGAGCGTGTTGAGCCTGATTCGCAGATGGGTTCGTTGCCTCGCACCAGGGTTTGGGACTCAAAGGTTTCGAAATGGAGTCAAATGGGTCGGAAACAAGGTCGGAGTCTTCATGTTGTCTGTGCAGCAGAGAGTGACGGAGAGACGACCAGGAGTAAGCTCGGGAGTATCATAAAAAATAAGCAGAGGATTCTGGAATCGCAATTGAGGGGAATGGCGGAAGGAGAACTGGAGTCGAAATTGGCACTGACGAAAGCGGTGATGAAGCCGTATAACCTTCTTGATACCATTGCACAGCAGATTATGGAGGGGCGCACTTCCGTTGTTGTTGAAGCTGCCCGCTTATCACCCTCAGAAACGCCTGAAATGCTTGCAGAGCGTTGTGTGAAATACGTGGAATGGGGTAAGTTATATTTGTGAATCTATTTGTGAATTGGCCCGTTGATTGTTGTAGAATTGTCCAGAATGACGCATTAGTCCTGTGCTCGCTCTGGGTTTAAGAGACATGTCGTTCGGTTCGTGTCTATCTGTCGAGTTTGTTGTGTTGCCAAACGCCCACTATTCTTCAAGGAAATGAAATTGTATTGACGAGAGGTAGAGTGCATATTTAGGGTATTAATTATGAACACCTGCTTTTCAATAGGTATTATGCACTGTTGTATAGGGTACAACTCTTCTTTGCAACTTTTCTAGCGAATCGGTTGTTCATTCACTGTAATCTGCAGGGTAAAACAGGATCCTATATGAAAACCCTTTCACAATACAATGCGTGGTCATTGATTTTTTGAGTCGAATCTCTCGTAGCCTCCCGTAAACAGAGTACCACGTCGCAACACTCTCTTGTGTTTAGGGTTTCTTTTTCTTTTCGATCAGATGAATGATGAAGACATTGACAAACTGCACTGTTCCTGTGAATAGGAGCTACCGCTATATCAGTCTGTACCGATGAGGAAAGCTCTCCAAACGGTTTGGCAGACTTGACTGCAGTATGTCAAGGTATGGCCACTTTTCTGTTTTACATCACTATTTTGCAATTCAAATCACTCACTCAGAGGTTGCCTTCAATCATTGCCTAAATTACCGAAGCTATAATTCTTCGAATTCAACTTTTTGGAAATGCGGATGTTTCTTTCTGCTTTAGAAATTAACCAGAGAACACCGTATTTTCTTCTTGCAGCTGTCACAGTACCTGTTCTACGGAGGGATTGGATCATCCACCCATTGCAGGTAAGGATCTGCATTTTGTAAGAGCACATGTTTTCCAGGAAGCCCAGTACGATGAAAATCATCTGAATGAGATGGCCGTTCTTTAGTATTTTTTGGAGATGGAATGGAATACCAGCACTCAGTTGATCGGATAGATGGTCAATTTTCACGAAATCAGCGGATTGTAATCTGACTGAAAGCAGTTGGAGGCTTTGCATTTTCAGATGATAAATTCGATTTCATTGTGACCTAGCGCCTTCTACTCAATATGTTGCGATTACAAGCACTCTAGCGCAACATGATGATAATTGTGAAATTGATAGGTGGCCTTGTAATTTACAGATTGCGGACACATGTGAGGCAGGTGCCACTGCCCTGACAACAGTTTATTCTATTCTTAGCAAAGGTGACAATCAAGACTTTTCCGTACAAACTATGTGGTTGCAACTGGATCTTCAGAAGGGGTAGTGGACGAAGTTTAAAAGTGCATTTAGAAACAGAATATTCGACCGTTTTTGACCTGAAACAAGGAAACCTTTGAGTGAGGGATTGTAATGATGAGCCACTCTTACAAGGACGGGGACAATTCTGAATGCACTAAGCTGACGACCTTGCATATTGTTTCACATCTACACATCTATGTTTGAGGAAGTGATCTACGCAATAGAAGTTGACATTTTGTGCTCCATATCTTCTGCAGGATTGCCAGCTATCTTGAACTACGCAGTCTCGCTGGGTCTCGATGCTGTCGTTGAGGTCAGGGTTCTCACCATTCATCTCATTTCTAATTACAGATGTTATGGTGATTGATCGGTGTGCACAGTCTGTTAAACCATGCATATTTGCGAGGACTTTTGGGAATTTGAACAACACTCTTGAATTCATGGCTATCTTGAGGGTTTTTTCTTCTCAAAAACGGTGGAGAGAGATGCTGAGGATGTTGTATTTACAAACAGGGGGTCATAATTTTGATAAATGTATTACAATTTTGAAGCAACTTTGAATAGTCACACGCAAATGATGGACACTGTCAGGTCATAAACATGAAGGAGTTGCAGGAAGTTGCAACACTTGGAATACCCATCTATGGCATCAACCTCTCTGTCGGCCTTGCGGTATGTGTTCCTTTGCACGACTACATGAACTATTTGTACTTTCTTCCTCGTGACATTTTAATCTCATCCTAGACGACTTCAGCAGGACAATTGTGAAATTTTTATTTACATGTCAACTTTGGGATCTTTTAGAACATCAGAGTTCTTACATGAATCTTCATCAACAGATATCCATGCCGTCAATAAGACAAGATATTTCTAAGTCATTGATTGGGGAGATCCCTTTTGGAGCTTCATCCATGGTGGTAAGTCTCCTTGCCAAGTCTTGTGAGAAGTTTGTAGCCACTACTAATGCACTCTTGAGTGGAGTGACTCACACAAATCTCTTTCAACTTATTCTCTTCTTGGTTACAAACTTTATGCTTTCCTCCCGTCGGAATGACGTTCTAAGTCGTTAATTCGTGCTCTTTGTGATTTTAGTTATCTGGATGGTTTTGTCTTAAATTTTCTGGCACTCGTTTAGGGCGTTTACTCCATCGAAGAGGCGAGAACAATGAAGATAGCGGGTGCTGATGCCGTGTATATCAAGCACGAGGTTTTACATGGTCCACAAGCGACTGAGAAGAATGCCCAAGTTTTTCTAGAAAACCTGCGGGAAGCTATGTCTGGCGACGACTAGTAGTATGGCTTTTGTTGTTGAACTGAGTCCCATGTACACTTCTGCTCCTGTATTGGCTATTGAATGTTATTTGAGCGTGAAAATTTTCATTTCCTTTACTTTTGAACTCTTCTTCAGGCATTGCCATTCTTCGCATTAGTGGAGACTTGGATGGTGTTTGTCGACTGTTTTCTCAAGTAATTAGTCGAACAGACTGTGTTGCAGTGGCAGCTCTATTGTTGAAGACTGAATGGAATTTCGTGGCATCGACAATTCCAGAGTTATTTGGTGACGAATCACAGCATTGTCATGCAGGATGATCTAGTTGGCTCATCATTGATGAACATGTCTAACTCTTCATGAACACATCCATCTGAACTGTTGGCACAGAATCGTATGTGGCGATCTTGACCAACCTTTTCTGTTGTTTCTTCCTCCCTGTAATTGAACTTTATTGTAAGCTCCCTGTGGTGGTTGTTTCCAAGGAGGCATTTAACGAACCTGAGATGTTCGGGTCAGCCTAGGATAGTTTGTTTAATCATTGAAACATATGCTGCAAAAGTTGAACTAAACTGCTTAGTGCACTAAAGATATATCACTCGTTTCTTGTCTTCTGATAGAATAACCCGTGATGTGGAGCCATTATCAGTAACAACCGCTTGAGGCTTAAGAGGTTCACATCATGTTTTAAGGAAAGATGCTACAAGTCCCATCCTGTCGAAGGAACAATGTCACTACAATCAGGACAAGAGAACAGTGCATTTTAGTCCTCATTAATAATTATCATAATGATAGACTTATTGCTTTGCTCTCAATTTTATTTGTTTTTGGTCTTAGTGATGGATTTTTCCATCATTCTTTGTTTGCTCTAATTTTATTTATTTAATTATTTATATTATTATTTGGTGCCAGATGTTAAATTTGTTGATTTCTGTTAGGTGAATGTAGGTTTTGGTTGTACATTTTTGTTTTCACCATTCTTGATTATATTTATTTTGGACTTGTTGAAAGTTGTTTTATTCATTTGCTAGTCTATGCCATTTATATTTATTTTGTAGACATATTTGTTTTTGTATGAAAATGTGTAGAGCAATTTGTTACATGTATCTTGCAAATTTTTACATGCTATAGAATTAAGTCATGTTTGTTTTGTTGTTATTATGGTATTCTGGTTTATTTAATTTATGTTTTTAATTAAATTTGTGTTTGGTTTAATCACCAAAAAGTTTAGGATATTAATTCTACATAATATATATATTTTTTTAAAATTTTTCCACCCAATCTGTCACGTGGTCTTGCAATCTGCTTATTAATTTAAATATGACATGGATTTTTATTGCAATCTACAAATCCCTGTCTCTGTAAAAAAACAAGCATCAAAGTTTGGAACCCACAAAACTCTTTATGCCACTCATGTTTGTGAACATCTACAAATTCAAATACTACCAAAAGCTGAGGTTTGGTTTGTGAAATTTCCTCACATGTGACAACAACCTCATGTGTAAACTTTTATGCATCCCATAAGTGTGGAAGCTTAGCTCTTGTGATCATTGCAAAATTGCTTGAAATTTTGTTCTACAATCAGTTTTTTGAATTTAATTTCATCACCCTTCTATTCTATGTTGTTTCAATGTTAGTTGATGCAATGTTCATCTTACAGAATATGTTCTGTAATTAACAAGTTTGTTCTGTAATCAATGTGGTTGAGTCATTGATGCAGTTGTACTAGCTTAGAAAAATTATTACAAAAGGGGTTTTTGAGATGTAGAATCATAGGTGCTTGCAACCCATTCTATTGTTATGTTCTCATGTTAATTGAATACGTATTTGAGCAGCATTTGGGTCCATTGTTGCAGCATTTATGTCAACAACTTTTAGAGTTGTGGTGACTAATTTGTGTAATTGTTGTAGATTTTTTTGGAGGTTTGGGCTGAGTTCCGATAATTTCTCCATCATAATTGTGACTTTTGTTGTATCTAAGATTTTGTCCCAAGTTGGAATACCCAATTGTGTTTTGAGTTCTTATATTGTCATTTTGAGATTGTGTAATTGTTTCCAATGTTGTGGAAGTAAGGTTATTGGGATTCTACCTAGTATTCCATTGTTTCCAAATCTTTGTCTTTTTACAATTGGATTATTATACCAAAAATCATTAAAACACTTGTACTTGTATCCTTCAACTTGAAAATTATCACACCATCTTTACAATCTTGGCCCTTTTTTTGAGATGTGAGCCATTGTAGTTTATATATCAAACAATTTTGTTGGTGATATTGGATGGATTTATAGTTCCTACAACCATTGTTTATATGCAACTATTGATTCAATTAAAATGTATTGTAATAGACTTTATCTAGATGTAATATTAGCAATGATTACATTCCAAGCTCATTGTTTAGATTTTGAGGATTCCATTTGCAAGGTAGTTGATGTTTATAATTGCAAATGTTATACATAGGTAGTTGTTATACTAACTTTAGTGGCAGTATGTTACAACTAACGACATTATTTGATTATCTAGAAATTTGTTTAGCCACATCTATTATTTTGCGCAAAAAGATAATATATATATAAATTAATCATTGTTGAAGTAAAATATGTAAATCTTGTTAGAACTAATTACATAATATGGAGTCATTGATTGGTGTTTCTAATTTATCCAATATTTTCTTGAATCAATTATAAAAGACATCTATTGATTTGTTTAGGTGTTGTCTAACTACCTGTCATAGACATTTACATGTAAACTAATAATTACCTATACGATTTAGATAAAAGTAAGTAAATATAGATTAATTCTATAATATCTTCTATAAAAACTTCATAGAAGCTTTATTGACATTGCTTTGACTTTATAGGTGTCTTTAATTGACTTTTTAGATTAAAAGCATGGTCAACAAGTTGGCCATGTGCCACACATGTTGGTAGCTTGATGTCATGGACAAGAACTCGATAAAAAAATAATTCAAACAAGTGAGCATTCACTCAAAGAGAGGTAACAAAATATATAAGTATATATATTGAAAGAGAAACTGGAATGGCTATTGCCAAAAGACAAGAAAACTAGAGACCCTTGAAACTAGACTAGAAGCAAGAAAGGAGTTGACAAGAGTGAAGAAGCCTTCACTCTTGTCTCTATATATACTATCTAACTAGGGGCTACGTGGCGACGTTCTATAGGACCTCCAATGTGTGTTGACTTTATAGGACACATGCCTTGACTTACAAGGCAAGTTTTTCTACGTGTGGGCCACATAGTTAGCTTGATCTTCAAGCTAACAACATGTGTGGCACATGGCCAACTTGTTGACCACGTTTCTAATCCAAAAAGTCAATTAAAGACACCTATGAAGTCAAAGCAGTATCTAGAAAGTTTCTAGGAAGCTTCCATATTAAATATTATAGAATTAACTTACTTTTATTTACTTTTACTTACTTCTACCTATTTCTATATGTGATTATTAGCTTACATGATTATGGCCGTGACATTACCCCCCTTCTAGAGACGAGTTCCACGAGGAGCGGTCATCATATGTTGAGGAAATCTATGATGCGACGAATTGTATTCGCCACATATTCTGATCTCTATTCTCTTCGAAGATGATTGATAGGGCCTCTCAACCATCGGTAGTGTCCCATACCAGGGCGGGAAGACCACCCAGTTATTTGATCATTGTTGAGGCCTTCGTAACTTCCTTCGAATAGAATATTTCGAACACCATCAGGAGTTGTTCCTACCTCTAGCAAAATCACCAAACATCGGGAGTCCCTTCCCAAATCGTGATACCAAACGGGTTGTATCTCACCATCTATTCGAGGAAGAACATGTCGTTTTTGAAGATCTTCATCTCGATTGCGTCGTCTTGAAGGTTGTGACAATCGTAATGTCTCATCCGGTAAGTCAGCAAATGAAGGCTCTTGAGTTGAATCCGCTGGTTGTTGGTTCTCCATCTCCTGAGCACCACTACTACAACGAAGCTACGAACAAGAATTGAAAGCAGAATGTTATCTTGCCTAAATGTTGTTTCTTTTATAAAGAAGGTTTTCATCTTGATTTTGATGGATATCGTCGATGAAAAGCCTCCACTGCCTTTGCTGCATTTGCAAGATTCTTCATTGGCTCCCATGTGCGTTCACTAATACCATATCCGCGCCAATGGACAAGATATTCTATTTTATTTCGGCGCCGCCTTAAATCTAACACTTCTTCTACTTCAAACTCTTCATTATTGTTCACTTCTATAGGAGGAGGTGGAGCTTGTCGTCTTCTTCGTATGTCCACTGTCTTGTATGGTTCAAGAAGACACACGTGGAATATTGGATGGATTTTCATTATCTTCGGTAGATGTAAACGATATGCAACTGGTTTGATTTGTGCAGAAATAGAAAATGGTCCCAGCCTTCGATAGTCCAACTTGTCGCAAGGACGAGTGGTCTTGACATTACGACGAAGTAGCCATACGTTATCACCCACGTTGAGTTGTGGTTGCTCCTTACGATATAGATCTGCGTTTATCTTTTGTCGTTCTTGAGCTTCCTTCAATTGCGCCTTCATTATTGCATGTAACTCTGACAACCGATTTGCCATATCTTCTGCTGCAGGATTATCAACTTTTGAAAAATCAAAAGCATCAAGTCGTGGATGATAGCCATCATTGTCAAAGAAAGGTGTTTGTTGCGTGGAGGAATGTATTGTATTATTATAAGCAAACTCTGCCAATAGCAGAAGGATTGTCCAATCACCTTGTTGGTAGTTGATGGTACACCTTAAATACTGCTCCAAGACTTGATTTACGCGCTCTGTTTGTCCATCAGTTTGAGGATGGAAAGCCGAAGATAGCTTTATGTCCACTTTTAAAATCTTGAAAAGGGTCCTCCAGAATCTCGACACAAATTGAGTTCCCCTATCCGATATGATATCTTTAGGTAATCCATGATAGCGATAGATGTTATCAATGAAAAGCTTAGCTGTTTCTTCACCTGTGATAGATTTTGTATATGACACAAAATAAGCCATCTTGGTGAAACGATCTACTATCACAAATATAGAATCATAAGATCTTGAGCTTGGAAGATCTATGATGAAATCCATAGAAACAGAAGACCATGGTTGTTTTGGTATAGGTAATGGCTGAAGAAGTCCGTAAGGTCAATGACGAGGAGTTTTTGATCTTGAACAAATATTACGTGATTGTACAAAGTCTTTGACTGACTTCCACATTTGAGGCTACCAAAAATCTCTTGATATGAGTTCCAAAGTCTTATTATATCCAAAGTGTCCTGTTGCTGAAAAATCATGACGTGCTTGAAGAACACGTAAACGTGCTTCTCCTTCTGGAACATATAGGCGTCCTTCAAAATGTAATAGATTATTCTTGAACTCGAACTTAGAAGAATCATGAGACTTGGAAGAATTATTCTCAATATCATGAATAAGAGGGTCTGAGGACATACTGGACTGGATTTGCTTGAGAAAAGTTGAATCAACAGCCAATGTTGATTTCATTGCTCGGAGATGTAATTGCTCCGGTTTCAAGAGGACCGTTCTTTGTTGCTCAAAAGCTGCATCTCCTTCTTTTGGTGCAAAATAAGAACGTCTAGACAAGGCATCGGACAAACCTTGTTGTTTTCCTGGCCGATAAGTGATAATGAACTCGAATCTTGATAAAGACATACTCCAACGAGCTTGACGACGATTCAACACGCGTACTGACATGAAATACTCGAGGTTCTTGTGATCTGTATACACAGTGACTGGACTAGAAGCGCCTTCTAAATAATGACGCCATTCTTGAAAAGAATCCATGATCGCAAGAAGTTCTTTATCGTGGATCTCATAATTGATCTCGGCTGCTGAGAATTTTCTTGAATGAAAAGCTATCGGATGAAGTTTGTCATCTGTTCCCATTTGTGATAAAATTGCACCCAAGGCAAAATTTGATGCATCTGTTTCCACAAAAAATGCCTTGGAAAAGTCAACACGATATAAGACTGGTGCAGAGACAAACGATGTCTTCAAGGCTTCAAATGCTGCTTCCGCTTTTTGATTCCATTGGAATTTATTTCTACTAGTCAAGCGTGTAAGTGGAGCTGCAACTCGTGAGAAATCTTTGATGAAGATCCGATAGTAATTGGCAAATCCCAAGAAACATTGGACATCTCTTATTGTCCTTGGAATCTTCCAATCCATGATTGTTTGGACTTTCTTAGAATCCATCATGAGACCATCATTTGAAATGATGTATCCTAAAAAGTCAACTTGAGTAGTGTGAAATATATACTTTTCCATCTTGGCGTACAATCCTGCATCTCTAAGTTTTTGTAATACTTGACGAACATGTATTTCATGTTCTTCGACATTCTTAGAATAGATCAGGATATCGTCTAGGTAGCAGACGACAAAATTGTCTAAGAATTCACGAAATACATCATTCATGAGATGTTGAAAAGGAGCTGGTACATTCGTGAGTCCAAAAGGCATGACATTATATTCAAAATGTCTGTACCTGGTTTGAAACGCAGTCTTCCATTCATCTCCTTCCTTGATTCGTACTAGATTATATGCTCCTCTTAGATCTATTTTTGTATAAATCTTAGCTTGATTCAACTGGTCAAGGAGTCCTGATATCAAAGGTAATGGATACCTGTTCTTGATTGTGATCTTGTTGAGTCCTCGATAGTCAACACACATTCGCAAAGATCCATCTTTTTTCTTTACGAATAGAATTGGAGCTTCTGCTGGAAATTTTGAATGGCATATGAAATTCTTCGCTAAATTCTCGTCAATATATGTCTTGAGTTCAGCCAACTCATCTTGCGATAAACTGTAAATTGGTCCAAATGGTGGCTAAGTTCCTTCCTTGAGGTCGATTGAACAATCATATGGGCAATGCTCAGGAAGAATATCTGCATTCTTTTTCTCAAAAACGTCTTGATAATCCTGATATTGACTTGGAATGCTACTTGAAGTCTTTACGCTTTCAGAAATAGGTGCAGCATAAATAGCAAAAGTTGATCCTTCTTTTGCTGCATGTATAAATGCTTTTGCACCTATAAGTATAGATTTTACTATACTAGACTTATAACTTTTTACTTGGTTGGTAGAACTATTAATAATGCTTTGGAAAAAGTCAAGTTTACGAGAATTCCAATCTATTCGAGGATTATATTTTTCTAGCCAGGATAAACCTAAAATAACTAGATTGGACGGGTATTTAATTATGTTAAAAGCTATGTAGCTAACATGACTGTTATTGTTACTTTTATAGGGCGAGTTTCATGAGTGACATCTCCAAAAGACAAAGGACGGCCATCAATGACTTCTACATTTACGGGTTTAGTTTTCTGTACAAAAGGTATTTTATGAATTTTAACAAATTTTTCATCTAAAAAACACGCTGAGGCTCCCGAATCTAATAAAGCAAAGGCTTTGTAATTCTTAGGTCCTAAATATAATTCTATTATAAAACAAGAAGAGGTTTCTGAGGAGAGGATAGGACCTTCATTAGGAATTGTACAAGGTTCCAGCTACACGGTCCCTATTGTAGTTGGACGAATCCATTTTCCGACATGTTGTCTTTTTTGACCGCCGTACCCCTCATTTTATAGTTACGTTGTTTCTTTGGACAATATTGAGCAGTGTGCTTAGGTTCTCCACAGTATAAACATAATCCTTCTTGATGACGACAAATCTTTTCTTGCTCAGTTAGGAGTTTAAAACGTACCGCGTCAATTTGCATGTCTTCTACTTTCGAATGTACGTTTGGCGAAGATGCTGATGTTGCCATTGAGTAATAACGTTGAGGTTCCTGTGTACCACTCTCGGATCGAAATTCAAAAAGTCGATTGTCACATTTTATCGCAAAATCGATTGCTTGACTCAAAGTTTGAGGATCAGATAAGTTGAGCATCAATTTCTTTACTTCGTATTGCAATCCATAAAGAAATTGACTGATGAGTGCAGCATCATCTCACTTGATGTCAATTGCAAGTTGTCAAAATTATGAAGCATACATTGTTACTGAGCGGTTTCCTTGTCGCAGAAGTCGGATCTTGTTTGTTGCGACACGAGTTGCATCGTGTTCACCATACATAGATCAAAATTCTGCCAAAAAAGCTTCCAAATTGTCCAATATTGGATTTCGTTGTTCAAGAAAAGACGAAAACCACGATAATGCAGAACCAGAAAGTAGAGTGCCAATAAACCTGACTTGTGATCCTGGAGTTGGATAGCTTTGCGGTTGAAGTTCAATTGCCAATTGTACTTGATTGATGAACCCTCGAAACTTAGATCTCGTACCATCAAATTTCTCGGGTAAGGCAATTCTTAGTTCTCTAGTGCTTACAGGGTGTTGTACAATTGGAGAAGGAGTGTGATTTGGTGCAGATGTTGAAGCAGCTCCGATCATCTTTATATCTCCACTTTCTACTATTCTTGTTCTTTCCTGTGTTGGTGAATTGAGTTGATGCATCGCAAGCATTAACTCCCTCAATTGTTCTTGCATTTGTGCCATTGCACTCTTCATTTCAACAAGCTCTGCCATAATGATACTAAGAAGAAAAATTTGTCTGATATTGCTCAAGACAAAAGAAAAAGAAAAGACTTGATAACAAAGAAGATACTAAGAACAATATCAGTTTAGAAATGGGTAATCCGCAAACTTCTAATACGCTTATGTCTTGTCAAGAGAAAGGGGTAATCCACTCTTACTCAAGAAAAAACAAAGCTCTGATATTGTAAGTGTACTCTTGTCAATCTGTCACGGACAAGAACTCGATGAAAAAATAATTCAAACAAGTGAGCATTCACTCAAAGAGAGGTAACAAAATATATAAGTATATATATTGAAAGAGAAACTGGAATGGCTATTGCCAAAAGACAAGAAAATTAGAGACCCTTGAAACTAGACTAGAAGCAAGAAAGGAGTTGACAAGAGTGAAGAAGCCTTCACTCTTGTCTCTATATATACTATCTAACTAGGGGCTACGTGGCGACGTTCTATAGGACCTCCAATGTGTGTTGACTTTATAGGACACATGCCTTGACTTACAAGGCAAGTTTTTCTACGTGTGGGCCACATAGTTAGCTTGATCTTCAAGCTAACAACATGTGTGGCACATGGCCAACTTGTTGACCACGTTTCTAATCCAAAAAGTCAATTAAAGACACCTATGAAGTCAAAGCAGCATCTAAGAAGTTTCTAGGAAGCTTCCATATTAAATATTATAGAATTAACTTACTTTTATTTATTTTTACTTACTTCTACCTATTTCTATATGTAATTATTAGCTTACATGATTATGGCCGTGACACTTGAAGAACAACCTAATTATGTGGTCTACACATAGAAAACTTGCCTTGTAAGCTAAGACATGTATCTTGCAAAGTCAACATATATTAGAGGTCCTACAAAATATTGCCACATAGCTCCTAGTTAGATAGTATATATAGAGGCAATAGTGAAGCCTTCTTCAGTCTTGTCAATTCCTTTCCTGCTTCTAGTCTAGATTTAAGAGTCTTTAGTTTCCTTGTTTTATGGCAATAACTATTCGAGTTTTGTTTTAATATACATACTACTTTATCACAATTTTTTCACTTTATTTTTAACACAAATTTTCCAAGTTAATGCATCTTTTTCTAATTCATGTCTTTAACAAATTGACAAGAGTACACTTACAATATTAGAGCTTTGTCTTTCTTGATTAAGAGTGGATTATCCTTTTTTCTTGATAAGACATAAGTATATTAGAAGTTACGGATTATCCTCTTCTAAATTAATATTGTTCTTAGTATCTTTTTTGTTCTCAAGTCCCCTCTTTTGCTTGTCTTGAGGGATATTAGATATTTATTTTCTAAATATTATTATGGCAGAGCTTGTTGAAATGAAGAGTACAATGGCATAAATATAGGAGCAATTGAGGGAGTTCATGCTTACGATACATCAACTCAGTTTACTACTACAAGAAGCAAGAAGAATAGCAAGAAATGCTGATATAGTGTCAAGGATAAGAACATAATAAAGAAAAATAAACAAGTGAGACTTCTTTCAAAGAAAGATGATAAAATAGAAATAACTTGATATATATATTAAAAAAGAAATTAGAATGGCTATTGCCAAAAGAGAAGAAAATTAGAAACCCTTGAAACTAGACTGGAAGCAAGAAAGGAGTTGACAAGAGTGAAGAAGGCTTCACTCTTGTCTCTATATATACTATCTAACTAAGGGCTATGAGGCGACGTTCTATAGGACCTCCAATATGTGTTCACTTTGTACGACACATGCCTTGACTTACAAGGCAAGTTTTTCTACGTGTGGACCACATAATTAGCTTGGTCTTCAAGCTAACAACATGTGTGGCATATGGCCAACTTGTTGACCACGTTTCTAATCCCAAAAAGTTAATTAAACACACATATAAAGTCAAAGTAGCATCTATGAAGCTTCTAAAAAGCTTCCATACTAAATACTATAGAATTAATTTACTTTTATCTACTTTTACTTACTTCTACTTATTTATATATGTAATTATTGGCTTACATGAGTATGTTCATGACATATAGATATGATTGGAGCTACTTCAATATTTGCATCTAATCATGTCCCTTCTCCTACGGTGAAACATCCTTTTGGTACTAGAGAACCAAAAGTTACCTTGTTTGAGAAGTTTGATGGCACAAGATCTAAGTTTTGAAGATTTATCAATCAAGTACAATTAGTGATTGAACTTCAATCCCAAAGCTATCCAACTCCAAGATCATAAGTTAGATTCACTGGTACATTTCTTTTAAGTTTAGTATTATCATGGTTTCTATCTTTTTTTGAATGATGAGATCCAATATTGGATAATTTGGAAGCTTTTTTAGCAGAGTTTTGATCCATGTATGAAAAACGTGATGCAACTCGTGTTGAAACCAACAAGATCCATATTTTATAACAAGCCAATTCATTCGTAACATTATATTCTTTACAATTTTGACAACTTACAAGTGATATTAAGTAGGATGATGTTGCACTTATTAGCCAATTTTTCTATAGATTACAATATGAGGTAAAAAAAATTGATGTTCAACTTACTTGATCTTCAAACATTGAGTCAAACAATTGACTTTGCTATGAAGTGTTACTATCAACTTTTTGAATTTTGATTTGAGAGTCGGACAAGTGGGCCTTAATATTACTATAATTCAATGGGAACACCAACGCCTCTTCAACACATACATTCAAAAGTAGAGGATATGCAAATTGATGCGGTATGTTTCAAACCTCTTATTGAGCAAAAAAAGACTTATTAGCGTCAAGAAGGATTGTGCTTATATTGTGAAAAACCTAAGCACATTGCTTAATATTATCCAAAGAAGTGACACAATTATAAAATAAAGAGTATGAATGTCAAAGAAGACAATATATCAAAAAACAAGTTTCTCTAGTTATAATAAAGACCATATAGTTGGAACTTTGTACAATACCTAATGAAGGTGAGATTCTCTGCTCTAAACCTTCTCTTTGTTTTATATTAAATATTATTTTAGGACCTATACATTACAAAACCTTTGCCTTATTAGATTCAGGAGCCTCAACATGTTTCTTAGATGAAGAGTTTGCTAAAAAACTTAACATATCTTTAATAAGGAAAATTAAACAAATTCACGTAGAAATCATCAATGATTTCCCATTATCTTTTGGAGATGTTACTCACGAAATCCTTCCCATAGAAGTAATAACTAATAGTTATAATAGCTTTGTGGTATTTAATATCATTAGATCTCCTTCTAATCCAATCATTTTAAGTTTATCATGGTTAAAAGAATACAATCTTTGAGTACATTGGATTTCTTGTACTCTTGATTTTTCTAAAAGTACAACTAAGAGTATAGTTAATCAAGTAGAAAATCACAAGTCTAGTACAATTAAACCTATATTTGTAAGTATAATAACTTTCTTGTATACTGCAAAAAAAAGATCACCTTGTGTCATTTATGCCATACTTGTTTCTAATGGTGCAAAGACTTCAAGTGATATTCCAAGCCAACATCAAGATTTTTAAGATATATTTGAAAAAAAGAATGCAAATACTCTTCCAGAACATCGTTCTTATAACTACTCAATTGACCTTTAAGAACAGGTATCCACTACTTCTAATATTTGGACTTCTTAATTAATTAAATCAAGCTAAGATCTATACAAAAATAGATCTATGAGGAGCATACAATCTGGTACACATCAAAAAAGGAGATGAATGGAAGACTACATTTCAAATCAATTATAGAAATTTTGAATATAATGTCATACTTTTTGGACTTACAAATGCACCATTATCTTTTCAACATCTTATGAATGATGTTTTTTGAGAGTTTTTGGATGATTTTGTTGTTTGTTATCTAGACAATATCTTGATCCATTCTTAGAACACAGAAGAACATGAACTTCATGTTTGTCATGTGTTACAAAGTTAAGAGATATGGGACTATACACTAAGATAGAAAAGTGTGTATTCCACACTAATCAAGTTGACTTTTTAGGTTACATCATTTGAAATGATGGACTTATAATGGATCCTAAGAAAATTCAAATTATTATGGATTGAAAGATCCTAAAAATAGTTTGAGATGTCTAATTTTTTTTAAAATTTACTAATTACTATCGGATCTTCATCAAGGACTTCTCTCAAATTGCAGCTCCACTTACACATTTGACTTGCAAAGACAAACTGCAATAAAATCAAGAAGCGGAAGCAGCATTTAAAGCTTTAAAGATAGCCTTTGTTTCTGTACAAATCTTGTATCACGTTGAATTTTCTAAGGCATTCTTATAGAAATAGATGCATTAGACATTGCTTTAGGTACTATATTATCATAAATAGGAATAAATGATAAACTTCATCCAATAGCTTTTAATTCCAAGAAATTTTTAGCTGCCAAAATTAACTATGAGATCTACAACAAAGAGCTTCTTGTAATTGTGGATTCTTTTCAAGAATGGCATCATTATCTAAAAGGCACTTCTAGTCTAGTCACTGTGTATATGGATTACAAGAACCTCGAGTATTTCATATCAACTTGTGTTTTAAATCATCGCCAGACTTATTGGAACATATCTTTGTTAAGATTTGAGTTCAATATCATTTATCGGCTAGAAAAACAACAAGGTTTATCCAATGCCCTTTTTGAACATTCTTAACTTCCACCTAAATAAAGAGATGCAACTTTTGATCAATAAAGAATAATTTTATTGAAGCCAAAATAATTTCATCTTTAAGCACTAAAATCAACATTGTCTGTTGATTCAAACAAATTCAGTTAAGTATGTCCTCTGATCCTCTTGTTTATTATATCAAGAATACTTCTTCTAAATCTCGTGATACTTCTAAGTTTGAGTTCAAGAAAAACCTACTTTATTTTCAAAGATGCCTATATGTGCCAGAAGAAAAAGCATGCTCATATATTCTTCAAGCACATCAGGACTTTCTAATAGTACGACATTTTGGATACAACAAGACTCTGAAGCTAATATCTAAAAATTTTTAGTGGCTGCAAATGTGGAAGGCTGTAAAAGACTTTGTTCAATTGTGTGATATTTGTTCAAGGTCAAAAATTCCTCAGCATCAACCTTATAAACTTCTTCAACCCTTATCTATTCTAGAACAACCATGGTCTTTTATTTCTATGGATTTTATTATGGATCTTTTAGTCTTAAGATCATGTGATTCTATATTTGTCATAGCAGATTGTATTACCAAAATGACACATTTTGTACCATGCACAAAATCTATCACAGTTGAAGAAATAGTCAAATTTTTCTTTGACAATATCTATTGATATCATGGATTGCCAAAAGATATTATATTGGATAGGGAGACTCAATTTATATCAAGATTTTGGAGAATTCTTTTTAAGATCTTAAAGCTAGACATAAAACTTTCTTTGACCTTTCATCTTCAAACTGATGGACAAACTAAGTGCATAAACCAAGTTTTGGAGCAATACTTAAGCTATACCATCAATTATCAATAATATGATTGGAGAACCGTCTTACCATTAGCAAAGTTTGCTTATAATAATATGATGCATTCTCTTATGTAATAAACATTTTTTTTTTTTTTGCCAATTATGGTTATTATCCACAACTTTATACTTATATACTTTATACTTTAAAATTTGATAATCATGTGGCAAAAGGTTTGAAAAATCATTTGTCAAAACTACATGCAATAATGAAGGTGCAATTAAAAGAAGCTCAAGAATAAAAAAAAGTTCAATGTGGATGCCTATCAAAAAGAACAACCACAATTCAATGTAGGTGACAAGGTATGGTTGCTTTGTTGTAATATCAAGACTACTTGTTCTTGTGATAAGTTGAACTACTATAAGCTTTGACCTTTTTTTATTTGTGGAAAAATCAATTTAATTGCTTATCAATTACATCTACCAAACGAAATGAAGATCCATCATATCTTCCACATATTTCTTCTTGAACTATACAAGACTATGAACATACCAAGAAAAAAACAAGCTCTACCTTATCCTATAGAAGTAGACAATAATAAAGAGTTTGAAGTAGAAGAAATTCTAGATTCAAAATAAATTAGAATATTTTATCCATAGGTGTATATATGATATTAATGAATGCATATGGAAGCCAATAAAAAATCTTGCAAATATAGTAAAGGCGGTGGAGGATTTTCATTGATGACATCCATCTAAATCAAAATGAAGAATAGTAAGTCTTTGCCATAAAAGAAACAAGGTCCAAAGAAAATTACATTCTACCTTCCATCTTTTTTTGTAACTTTTGTGTATTTGTGAAGTTAAGAAGATGGAAAAGCAAAAACTAGCAAATTCAACTCAAGAGCTTTCATTTGCAGACTTACCGGATAAGACATTGTGATTGTCACAACTTTCAAGATGACAAAATGGAGATGAAGATCTTCAAGAACAACATGTGAATAGACAATGAGATACAATGTGTTTGATATCACTACCTTGGAAAAAACTCTCGATGTTTGGTGATTTTATTAGAGGTAGAAAAAATTCCTAATAGTATTCCAAACGTTTTATTTGAAAGAAGTTACAAAGACGTCAACATCTATCAATTAACAGGGTGATCTTCTTGCCCTAATGTGAGCCACTATCAATGGCTGAGGGGGCCTATCAACTATCTTCAAAGAGAATAAAAATCGGAATATGTGGCAAATACAATTCGTTGCATCTTTGATTTCTTCAATATATGAAGATTGCTCCTCATGGAACTCATCTCTAGAAGGAAAAATAATGTCATAGACATATATATGTAAACTAATAATTACTTATATGATTTAGATAAAAGTAGATAAAACTAGGTTAATTCCATAATATCTTCTATATAAGCTTCTTATAAGCTTCATAGACATTGCTTTAACTTTATAGGTGTCTTTAATTGACTTTTTAGATTAGAAACGTGGTCAATAAGTTGGCCATGTGCTACACATGTTGGTAGCTTGAAGAACAACTTAATTATATAGCTCGCATGTAGAAAACTTGCCTTGTAAGCTAAGACATGTGTCTTGCAAAGTCAACACATATTAGAGGTCGTATAGAACATTGCCACATAGCTCTAAGTTAGGTAGCATATATAGTGGCAAGAATGAAGCCCTCTTTACTCGTGTCAACTCTTTTCTTGCTTCTAGTCTAGATTTAAGAGTCTTTAATTTCTTTGTCTTTTGGCAATTTCCATTCAAGTTTTGTTTTAATATACATACTATTTTATTACTATTTTGACACTTTTCTTTTAACTCAAAATTTGAAGGTTAATGCATCTTCTTCCAGTTCATGTCCTTGATACTATCCCCAATGCTTGCAATACTTTCTTATTATTTTTAAAGTCTTAATTTTTTTTATTTTTTTCATTTCCTCCTAAGTTATAATAAGATTTTATTTTTCAAAGTTATAGGCTCAATCAATTGCCATTCCTTCAAAAGATGTAATAAAAATATTTTAAAGTTTTATTGAATTGACAATTTGATTAATTTTAGTAATATTTTTTAAATATCACACATTATTGATTTAGATTGTGATTTATTTGAAATATTGGATATGGAATCACATGTTGTAGCTTATTAAATAATGCTGATATATCTACCTCAATTGGTATAGTAACTAGTGCAAAAATGATGGTATGGTGATTGGAAAAGTTTCTCTTCATACAACTATGTTTTGTATTTGTAATTTTACTAGAAGATCTTAGATCCTTACATCTATTTCTATATTTCTAGTATTCATAGCTAAAACTTGGTATTTCACCTATTTTAAGAGATTCTTTGTAAATCCCTCTTCTTCTTTTGAGCTTTCTTTAAATGTTTTCACATGATAAAATGGTAATTTATCTTTATTATCTTTTCTAATAGAGGTGTCTTCTTTTGTAGCCATGTCTCCTAATACTGGTGGTTTGTTAAGTCGTACTTCTAAAAAAATAGCCTTGTTTATTATTCATTATGTTTATTGTCTCAAATTAAATGACCATTTCCAATATTATCACCAAAATTTTAGCTTAAGGTTTTTTTGGTTAATAGTGTATTGTAAAATAATAATTGCAATAAGAAGATACACCAAAGTGATAAATACATTCTTTGGTATAATATTTCTTTGCAACACAATAAAGTTTAAAATTATCTTAGAAATAATTGATCAATGCTTTTTTTCTTTTTTATTTATTTGAGTACAAAATAATATATCATTTTTTCTACACAATACTTCCAAAAATGGGCCAAACAAACTTATCATATTTATTCATTGCTGTACATCCAATTTTCAAAGAAAGAGAAAAAAAAATAAAAAAATATAAAAATTTGTTCATTCATTAATTCTTATATGCCTAGAAATTTCTTAACCACTGCTTTTATTCTAAATTCATGACAACACTATAATCAATTGCATTTTTATCCTATCTTCTTACTATATCATCATCCTTTCCTATTACAACTTTTGCTGAAGATTGTTAACGTCATCCAAGATGATGACACCTATGAAATATCAACTTATAACTCATTGATCAAATAATATATATGGATGGAAGAATAAGGCCTTTTTCACTCTTTTTAATGACTTTCTTGTGTTCTTGTCTTGGTTGAAGAATCTCTACTTTCTTTATATTTGATAATAGTCATTCTAATTTCTACCTTATATTTAATTTTTATTTGTCTATTTTCTTTCATTAAATGTCATAAGAGTGCATTACTTCTTTAGACTTTTTTAATGATTCATGACTTGGATAATAGTCTAATATTAAAATATTATTATAAAAATAATAAGAAAAAATATTAATAAAGATTAAAACCATAAAAAATGATTTATAAGACTATAGATGTTTTTAATCTTGAATCCATATATACTAGCTACTATAAAGAGCATGTTGAAGCTTTCTAAGAACCATAAAACTTATGACCAAAGCATTAAAGTTGTTGGTTGTTTTTTTTTATTAATCTTAAGTAATACGCTACTTCTAAGAAAAGCTGTTATAGTCATATGTCATATTTATAAGAATCTAAATATTTTATTTTAATATAAGATTTATTTATAATTTTATCTAAAAATATTCTTATGACATCTACTTACTTCTATTAACTTAATAAAATAAGTATTTATTCCAATAAATAATATATAAGTACAAGGTTTTTTGATAAATTAATATGTAGTTAATTTATATAATTATGAATTTTATATTTTTATATTTATATATAGTCTAAAATTTTGAAATTTAATTTTTTGGATGTAAATTTTTTAAATGATTTTTGTTCAATCTTACAAGGTTTCTACTTAGACAAGGTTTTAACAGTATCATGCCATGAAAATAGCTAAAACAATACTTGAAGAAATAGTCAAGTACTAGTGATAAAGATTTGTTTTAAACAAGAATTTGACATATATAACTAAATTAGTAAAAAAAAAAAATAGTAGTTATGAAAATCAAAATATTTAAATAATAAATAATAAGATATGAATATTATATTTAATAAATATAATCAATATTTTTTAAAAATATTTTAATTTTTATCAAAAAATAAACAATCAAAGTAATAATCATAAAATATCACTTTTAGAATTACAAAACAATTCATTTATTAACTTTTTATAAACCAATTTTGATTTAGATAATGTATATTTAACTTATGGTAATTTTTAGCATGCCATATATATATATATATATATATATATATATATATACATATAATTATTATATGTTTAACATTTTAAAATATTTTTAATATTTTTAATTTTTATATAAATTTATAATATTTTTTATTAGATATATTTTTTATATTTTTATTAATTTGAAATATTTATTTAAAAGAAAGAAAAATTATAATCTTAGTTTTTTATTTGAAAAAAAATAAAAATAATATATATATATATATATATATATATATATTCCAAATTTTTATTTTTATAATATAATACATTATTTGTGTATTACTTTTTATTCTTTTTATTCTAAATCATAGATAGGTATAAGAGTAATTTCATTTTCTAAAAGAAAAAGACTTGTCAATTGAAATAACTTAGTATTTACAAAGAAATATAAATGATATTTATACATACATTTTTTTGTAATATTAATAACAACCTATGTTTTAAAAAAAATAATGGTTTTTTTTGCAAATAAAGTCTTGAAAGATAGATTCTATGTTTTATGGTTAATAAAACTACTTAAAGATAATCTAAGTGTAAATAGTATATATTTATATTCATTGCGTACATAATCATAGTAAATTATACTTTTTTGTTTTGGTTTTGTATAAGCAATGATATATCATTATTTTGGTTTAATAAAACATATTAAATATGTATATATCTATATCTATATATATATATATATATAGATATACATATGATGATAAATTCTAATATAAGTATTTAAAAAGTTAGTATTAATATTTTTTTTGTTCCAAATAACGCAATTTATAAGAAATGATTATTAAATAAGTATTATATATATATATATATATATATATATATATCATCTTTTTAATACAAACATATAAGAGTTTGGATTAAAGAGAATAAACTAAAATTAAAATAAATAGTAATAAGATGCAATAAATTTATAAGATTTTAAAGCTATAATTAAAATAAATATATAATAACTTTCGAAGTAAAATTCTTTTTATTATTTTTTATTATATTTTATGCTAATCTGTTAGCGAATATTATTTTTGTAATATCAACATATTTTGTAAGAAAATTCAATGTATCAAAACATTATTTTAAAAAATAGTTTTTATATTAAATTTATTTTAACCTTTCTTCTTTGACACCTTGTTTATTATTTGAATCAATAATACAACTCAAGTTCTAAATTTAATAGAATTTACTTGTGACATAAGAAAATTTGATGTTTTTTAAAAAAATTACTAGATAACAAACAACAATCTTAGGATTCTTTTCTTCATGCTTATGATACATAACATATTTACAAAGTTATCACTTTTGAAATGTTTTTTGTGTTATTGTATTCATTTAATATTTTAGATTTATTTTCTTAAAAGGTTGTTAATGATTGACAACCATGATATCAAATGCACTAAGTGATCAAATCCAAAAAGACTATTGATAAGAGTCTTTTATTATATATATACATATATAATTTCTCAAATAAATTAAAAGTGGTTTATATCACCTTTGACATTAACCTTTCATGTCAATTAGATTTTCAATCTTGCACACAAAAAGCCAAATAAAGGCATAGACGGGTCACATCCTCTTCTTTATTTCGCTTCAGACCCATTCTAATTCAGTAGAATTATTAAAAAGTTATCTCAATATAGTTTCATATATATATATATATATATATAGACATGTATATGGAGAATTTTTTAAAGATGCAAGCTAGTTGATATGCACAAGTATCAGTGATAAGCACTCTGCATTAGTTTCTATTTAAAAAAATAAAATAAAACTATAGTTAATCTCCTTCTTACCATGGACAAAAACCTAAACTTATCCAAATCCAGGCACACCTCGAAGTGCCCACCGACACGTGGCAATTGATACCGTCACGTGTCGGCGGAAGTATACGTGGAACCTGAAATTCCCGTTCACACCGCATCTGGGTGAGCCGGACACATTCCCACGGTAAGAGCAGTTCAGAAAATTCGCATTTGCCGACGCACGCAAAGTTAGTGGACGGGGAAGATACCGAAGCACTCGGTTGCAAATCGACAAACCGTGGGGACAGATTTCGAATCTGCCCGTCATGGTTCGGCAAAGCTCAAATTGATGGTACCCAGGGGTAAAAGAATCCAGCTTAGGGTCTCATCTATGATTGTTGTTGCGGTGGATGGGGCCCAGGAACGGCAGAACGAGCCTGATCATGCCACAGCCTGTGCGGGAGCACCATTAATGTGGCCGCCCACACCCATCACAAGATCCGAATCTGGGAGAGCTCTGCCGCATTAAGTAGGATCCCCCACTTGATCCCTGCAGGTCCAACACAGCAATCCGATGAGCTTCGTTGCGAAGCCAATGATTTGCCAGTTGGGAGGAATTCAAACTCCTGTTGGTGGTCCACGGCCATGGCGTTGGCATTCACAGCCTTTTTCTTCCAGCACGCGGTTCCTGCACAGTGAATTCCTGCGCCTCACCATGTCGTGGGTAAATTCAGCAACCCGTGGAGCAGGAGCTACTAGTAGGGTCCTGATTTGGTTTAGTTTAGTCTAGGCTAGGCTAGTCTACCCTCCTTGCGGGAGGATAAAGTTCCACAGGAAGCTATTGTTCTACGCTACCTCAAGTGTTGCTGGTTAGTGTTGCTGCCGTCGGAGCGGAGTCGCGTCGTCTCCGACCTTGAACTCATTTGTAAATATCTGCGTGGAGGTGGGTGGATCACCAAGCGTTGAGCTTCTATTGAGCCCTGTTGTGGTGAATTACTCAGTTGATACTTGCTTGCTTGTTTGTCGGTTTGGAAGTGTTCCGGGGTGATTCAAGAGTCCAGGCCTCAAAATAGGTTATTGGTATGTGTTCTCCTTTTGTAATTTCACAAAGTGTGATTTATGGGTGCGTTTTTTGCTGTTATGCCGTGAAGCAGTGGCTTCTGTTCTGTCATGTGGGCTGCGTCGACTGCTTTGTTATATGGCGCTCTTTTAAAATGCTTGCGGCTTGCAGTTGCTCGAAGATGGTGTTGTCGATGTCGTACACTCTCAACTGAGGTTCCTTAGGACCTCAAGAAACCTTTACCGTGTTTTGATATGGCTTGGGTAATTTTGTGTGGTTGATGTGTTATAGAAGTTGTGTTCTTGTTTGAGTTCAGTAAATGGAGTTGTGTCCTGGGAGGTGGTACGAAGTACTGGCGGGTTTTCAGGCCGCTTTCGTTTGTATTGGTTTCCTATGTTCGAGTCGCCTGGCTCTTCGTTTACTCAATTGTGTCGTTTACTCAGATGTTTGACTCTGAAGCACCTCGTACACGTTTCACTCCACACTGGGATGGTTCTTGCGTAACTGATTGCTATCAGATTCAAATATTCCACACTCAACTTGCGTGCATTTATCTGGTCTGTCATGTGCCGTAATTTCCTAAGGAAAGAGAAGATCTGCCGGTGATGGATTGCTCCCCCATTTTTGCACTCTACCGGGATGACTGAGATGAATTTGTGGGTCATGTGTGTTCTAGTATCGTATAATAACTTGAGTCGGAGCTCTCATCCTTTCTTCTGTGATACGTACCTATTCCAGTCGCTAGCGTGCAGTGATACCCTGTCTATGTGTGTGCTTGGTGTAATACTATTTCATTTTGTTGCTGTCCCTCTGGATGCTTGTCGTATTTAGTACCTTCTGTTGACATTACAACTTACCATTGATGTCATCATCTAACGTTACAACACCGATCCCTATGTATGTGCAGGTTGATCAAGTCGCTGGCACCCTGTACACTTGCCACAACTATTTAGTGCGCTTCTTGCTATCAAGCCTGCCAGACCAGAATGGCAACCATAACACAAACTGGAGCTCTGTCAGTACTCCTCTCATATTGCCCCGCGCCTGCACATCAAAGCCACACAACGCCGGCGCTGTTCCCACAATCGTCTCTTGCGAGCAGTAGTAAGCTTAACCAGCCAATTCTCAAGGGTGCCCTCTCTTTCGGCTTCGGCAACGGCCAAGGAAGACGATCAAGTGGGAAATCCTACTCTAGCAGGTCATTCGACAATGGTCTTCCACTCGATCAACCATTCAGCGAAAACGATGAAGATTATGTCGACTCAACTGTGCTGGAGGCTTTGGAGGTCAAGAGTGGACCTGAGGGCTTTATTATCAAGATGCGTGACGGGCGATTCTTGAAGTGTGAGCACAACATGCCTGAGTCGGGTCATCTTCCCGAGTATGGCCCCCAGCCAGCGATCGTTCTGCAGTTGAACAATGCATCCAAATTGCTGCTGCCCATCATCGTGTTGGAGCTTCCGTGCACCATGCTGCTTGAGGCAGTACGCAACGTCCCCATCAGTCGGCCCACTGTCTACCACGTGATGAAGGACATGATCGACGTGATGGGGTATCAACCTAAGATGGTTCGCATCACGCGGCGCGTGCATGAAGCCTACTACGCTCGTGTGTACATGAGCAAAGCAGGAAATGAATCTGGAGAGGTCGTGAGCTTAGATCTTCGCCCTTCGGATGCTATAAACCTCGCTATTCGGTGCAAGGTCCCCATACAGGTGAACAAATCGCTAGCTGAAGGAGATGGTGTGCACGTTGTGGCAGAGCCTTTGAAGCTTCCGTCACGTGCATTACGATCTTCTTCAGTTCTTACTGTGGCTAACCTAGATCGACCCGACTCCAGTCGCTGCGGAGCAGCAGAGGAGTTTATCCTGGTTCGGAATATGATGATTGCAGCTGTGGAGGAACGGTACAGCGATGCCGCCAAGCTGCGAGACGAGCTCAGGCAGTTCCGTGAGAAGAGAAGATCACGTCAATTCAAGCAACTGTGATTTTTGAAGCAGTTGTCATTCATTGAGAGGGAAGGTAAATCTAGAGACTATTCATTGATTTATCTGTGCACTGCAGTTGGATCTGAAATGTCTTGCAGGTCACGCATCTTCACAAAACTGGAAGGTGCTGGGAGGGCTTGTGTATTTGGAGAGGTGTCTGAACAAGAGCTGTGGTGAATATGTTGTTCATATTTTTGTATAGTGGGACTTGATCAAATCACTCCACATGTCTGATTTGATGTGTGTAGCAGGATGCCACAAGTAGTATACAGGATTAGATCTTCTAGGCGCGTAAATATCAGGATTTCTGGTGAAATATTGTTCTCTACGAGCACAGGAGGGTGCTTTTGTACAAATTATTAAGGTCCCTTGGGTCACTGTAGATTGTATATACCTTGGTTGGGTCGGGCAGTAACCACTACTGCTGGGCTCCTCTTCTTGAGCTCTAATCTGTCGAAATCAACGGCATCGCTTGTTGATGCCTTCGTTATGAATGTGAAGTCTCCAGGTTCGTGGCGGATCATGGTGAACAACATTCTCGATGAATTGATTGCATTTCTTTTGTCACTTCTCATCAATTCTAATTCGACCATTGTGATCGCTTTTCTATGGTTTACGTTGCATGCGTGTGCTTGAGTGAAGTGGACAAGGCTACAGTTTATGTAACTTGAACGTATGCTATACTTGCGGGATCACAATCATGTTTTTATTGAACGTTGTGTTGCAATGATCCCATTTCGGTGATGTTTGAAAAACGGTTCAAGCGAATGTCCATACTCTGGCGGTGCCGCTCCTTCTCATGTAAGAAACCGGAGAATAATTGGGGGGGACGGTTGAGCATTCTGGACTGGAAGGCTGCAGCTTGGTGAAGAGCGGATGTTACTGACTAGTGTGGAGAAGGCGATGTAGAATTGAAGACCAGAGGAAGCACAGCTGTTTGGAAAGTGTGTTTTGTTTAAATCTAACAACGTTACAGTTTTTGACTGAGGATTAAGACGGCTACGTGACAGCAAATCGCTTCGGATATTCACGAGACCGCAGACTATCTCGCACTTGCCTTGATTTTGTCTTGGCAGAAGGACCTTCACGATGTCTTCGTTACAAGGGCGATTTTGTGGATTGTGCGACTGGAGATGAATCTTATAGCAGCAGGGACCGTCAGCATCTGCCGCTGAGTCTCTTGAGGAGAGCTCCACCTATTGTATTAGTTCTCCTCAAGTGTTCATAACTGTAGCAAGCTGGAAGATGGTGTCAAATTCTTCATGACTGCCATGTTCAGATTCAGGTTTTAGGCTCCGTTGAAGAATTTTCCTGAGGCACATTTCCATTAAGAATGAAACACTCTAATTTGCCGCATTTGAGTTACTAAATTCTTCAGCAGTTGTTACCCGTCCCTGCTGTATAGGCGATTTAAAACTCTGTTAATGGCAGCCCACGAGCATGCCATGTCCCTAATTTAAAATAGACATGTTTTGAGCACAGTTGGCGATTATCAGAGAAACTCGTTACATGGGTTTGTGTCCACTAACAAGCTGCTGCATGTGACCCACACATGAAAAAATCTCACCCACCCACATATGTTTGACTAGCTCACTCCAAAATTCACTGAAACATAAGGATGTGCAACATTTTCTTCTCTTGTATCTCTATTTCATGTGGTGCAGCCTCAGGAATTTCCAGGCTGAAGGAATAAAGGTCAACACTCTCATGGAAAATTTCTTTTCTGTGCAGGTTTGATGCGAAGGTTCGTTCGAAGCGCTTTAATTCTGCCATGTTGATTCGACAGTACTCACCTCCAAGCTTTCTCTGCAGGAAATTGTGGGAGGCTCAATTACAGACAAGCTGAAGCTTCTTTACTAGATTCAACGGATGAGTCTTATGAATTGCTATTTCGGAGATTAAGATCCTGTGTCAGGATGACGGCTCTTCTAGAGCTCTTAGGAACGACGATGATTTCGGCAAACCTTATAGAGCCCAGCAAATAACGCTATGCCGAAGTGTTTTTTTTTTTTTTTTTTTTTTTTTTTCTTTCTTTCTTTCTTTCTTTCTTTCTTTCTTTCTTTTTTCTTTTTTACTGATGCAGAGGGCTTTGCTCGCAATGTTTCGATGCTCTTCCGTCGATGATGATATGTGGGTTCAAGCGCCTGGTTGCGGTAATCGGTTATTTAGTGACTTTGGTCTGAAACCCTGCGGAACCATGCAGATGTGTAGACAGATTTGAAAATCGTATTTTATGTTCATTCTAACGACTCATTAAAATTCGAAAATCGTATTTTATGTTCATTCTAACGACTCATTAAAATTCGAAAATCGTATTTTATGTTCATTCTAACGCGCATTGACCAGGTTTAGCTTCTTTTCTGAAAGAACGGTTATATTCAACGATTTTACTTATCTATTCCTGCTTCTTTGCTGTTCTTATCTTCTTCCTCTACAAACTTATGCTTGGCACTGGGCTGGACTATATCTTCAGTTCTTACAACGAGAAGAGTTGTAGTGACCAGAATTTAGGCTTTTCATATCTACGACCAACATAATGCATACCATCCCATTTGCACTGCCATGTACTGCAAACTTAAGCTTCAAATAAGGTTCACAACAAGGGCTCTAAGGAGTAAAACCAGGGCATCGTCGAGGATGCAAGGCCCGGCAATTTCAACCAGGAGACTAACATCTGACTTGTAAATTCGCAAGAACAAGGCAAAACTGAATAAGGTTCTAAGTCTTGATAGTCCAAGACAGTTTGGCTAAACGCACGACCGAATTCGGCACAATCTGCAGCCTCAGTTAGACTTAAGTTGTCGTTCGACATGCCCACAAGGTAAGACAACTGTACATCGTGTACAGTCTCCTGCGACACTGCCAAGTTCATCTGCTGCCCACCGTCACGTTCGTCCATAAATAAGTCAGGTGAGTGGAGAATTCTCGAGTATTTTCAGCATATTCTAAAGAGGAATTCGAACGCAGCTCTACATGTTCTAAAATTACAAGTTGGATCGCTCAATTCTCCTCAGCAGCTTCGAATGAATCCTCGGAATAGCTCATCTGAATCGCTCCAGGAGATAGTGTAAAAACTGGAAGTAGATTATTCAGAGGTAAGAGCTTGAAGACAGATGGCATGAGATGGTTCGGTTGATCTTAATCGCAACAAAACATTGTCGCCAATCTTCAAGCTTTTGACAGATATCCTCACCGCTCCCGCTTCACCTGTGCCGTACTGTGCACTCAAACACAGAGAATCGCTGTGATGGAGCATCACACTATGTCGTCGTCCCTCGCTGTGCGCTTCGACTAACACCAATGGCTTCGCAGTTGTAATTGCGTGGTCTATCGGTATGGATCTCACCCGGCCGTAGGTATCCACCGCTAGAACTCGTTGGTCAGACTCCAGGTACGCGAGTTTCATCGCCATTCTCCCCTCCATGGCGATATAGGATCCTGACGTGCCGGCGCTCAATCTGTGACACGACATAGCATCTCCTTGCAAGAGAAACAATGCTGAGGGTGACGATCCTACTAACAAACCCTCTCCTGGCCGAAGCGCACCGCGGAGGATAATCTCCACGGATTGGGCCAACCCGACTACAAAAGTCACTCTCGAAATTACGACCTGCGTCAAAGGCTCAGTGATGGCAAGGTTGGAATTCGTGGATGTTGTATCGGCATTGCCGCTGGCAAAAAGCTCGTCGCTCTCGTAACACGACGGGCGTGTATTCGTGACAAGGAGCTCGGTGGCGAGTTCGTTATGGCGGGTGGCGCCGTGATAGATGCTGAAGAGGTCGTCATCTATGTCGTGGTGATCGGTGACAGTGGAGGTGGATTTGAAGGACGATGACAAGTTATGCCTTACAATACTTGAACGTTGCGAGGAGGATGACAAAGAAGCTGCAACCAGAGGCAGGGAAAGCCGTTTGGTTCCCAAGGTGTTCTCGAATTCAGCAACCTGGTCTCCATAGCTCAAACGCGGTGATGGAATCACGGAGGTTGGGGAATGTGGCTCTGAGCTGGACCGGATGACTTGTACTCCTCCACTTCTCCGCATTCTGGTCACGCAGCATGTAAGGTTTTGAAGGTAAAACTCTCGTCTCCGGTTCTTCAAGCTCTTGTCAAGCACCACATGCGCCGCGCCCTGTTTGATGGCTTCTTTGACAATAGCCACCTCTGGCCGATGCGCTGCTTTCACGATTACCACCAGCTGTAAGCCTCCTTCCTCGCACCGATACTGTAGCCCTGGAAATTCTTTCCACATATTTATCTTGCAACGAATCTCTTCCTCCACGAGCTTCTGGTTGGCAGTCAGCCATTTCTGGTCGCCAACCTTGATCGGTATCCCAAATGGCCCGCGGATAGAGCTTAAAACAGAGACAATGGTAAGAACATCGCCTCTCTTGAGAGTGTGCTCCATCGCCCAGATAATGCCTGCATGAGAGATCTCCCTCACGCTCGCGTCGAAGGCCAACGTAACAACGTTCTGGTTCTCTCGACGCGATTCGTGCAATCTACTACTGCTGAAGCATCTGCAAATGCTAATCTCTGCCTCTGCGTTTTGAGAGGGATCTCTTTCTAACGACACTGTACCAAGGTTAAGCTTCAAGGCACCCAAACATGCACCTTCCACTTCCGAAAAGCTTGCATCGGAGGGTCGTGAGCTTAGCGGTTCTGATGAAGAGCTGTGCAAGCTAGAGCCCGGACTTGTTGTTTTCCGAAGCCCGAGAAAATTGCGGAATGAAGAGGTTATGTTACTGATTCGCGGTGTTTCGTGGGGACTAATTCTCAAATTTCTCCCTCCACCTCCGTGCCCAGCAGCTTGTGCCATCTCAAATAATCTTCAACTCGCTCACAACCTTCACATTTCTCAAACATCACCAACTTGTATCACACCCTCGAAGGATCACTTGGACCCTATACATCTGCGTCTTGATTTTCTACATTCAAGCAGAAACTTAGAGCGCACATCGTAAACCTGCGTCCTCCCTGAGACACCACCGAAGACTACACTTCCACAATCACAGCAACAATGTCGAATGGGGACGCTGATATCCTGAGGCAAGGTCAATAGAATCAGGATCAGTTCTAGCACTCAGCCTTCCATCAATCGCGGTCCCAAGTCTCACACGTCGCAATGTCAACAACAAATCTTCACACGCACAAAACCTGCTATCTCTATAACGAAAAAATACGCGCAAATGCAGGGATTCTCAGTCCAAAAATTCAGCACCGCTAACATAGCCTAAATTCGATCCCCTTGATATCTATCACTACGATCCGTCACAAGATTCCAACATCAAAGCAACAGACCATACTGTAGCCATTTCCGTTGATGACTTTGCCTTCAGAGAGAAAAAAGAAAAAAGAAAAAAACTCCACAACAAAGGCGCCTGTCAACGGAACCGGCAGCGGATTCACAACCTAAACAAGAAATTGTACAGAGATATAACCCCCGAGAACTATAAAAAGAAAAACACACTGTCTCTTCACACACGGGCTAAGCAAGCAGACACCGAGCTTCATCAACGACCTCTAACTTTGTGTAAAAGCTTCCTCAACGCATCGCTCAAGCTCCCCTACATTGCTCCATTCGTAGATGGCGGACAGATACTGAGGAATCCTCCCACGGTGAGATTCCTGACACGGATTCTCCATGGCAAGCGTGGTTACACTCAAGGCTCTTGGCCTGCAGGAGGAGCGTCACGAGAAGATTCAAAATAGAGCTTGAATTGTGCTCTCACGCTTTCTCTTTCCCTGCGAGGAGGATGCGCCGACAGATCAGCCCCATTCCCGCGGCTCCCATTCCCGCGGCTCTCCCGTTATTCTGGTCCCCGCATGGTACATCTCGAGCCCGCTCCAATCCTTTCCCCCTCGGTCGAAACCCGCGTTTCTTGCACCATCCTGGTATCTTTTTCTTTCCGCCCCGTTTCTTTCCCCCTTTGTCTTTTTTGGCTGGAGGTGTGCACCATGAGCTTCTATTCCATACTCGCTCTTTCAAATGAGGCTTGGAAGCGTGATCCTACATGTTGCGTTTTTTATTTTCTTCTTTCAGATGATAATTTAATGATAATTTAATGATAATTTAGTGAGATAAAATAAAAATGATATAGTTTCTTCATTCTTTATATTTGTCATTCAAAAATGGTATTGTAGGATTGTAAGCCTAGGAAAGGATGATTACATAGATATAATGCTTTGGGGAGTAGAGATGTATGTGTTTTCAAAATATGCATTGCCAGAAAAGGAATTTTTAATTTATAAAATTTTAAATTTATTATTTTTTACAATTTTATTTTCCCTTTTTATTGAATAATAATGATTGATAAATAAATAAATGACCTCCACCATATGTTATTAATTGATACCCTGTGACAGTAACCACTCCCTTATTCTACCTTCAAAGTTGGAAAATAACCGGACAACATATTAATGAGAACATGGTCAAAAGTGCAAACTCAGGCATTAAATGCCTTGTCACTCATTCAAGTATATCTGTATATGTAGAGGGAGAGATGTATGTGTAAACATGAAATAAAGAAGCAAATTTGAAATCTTAGAAGAAAATATATTGTAAGGAAGCAGAAAACTAATGAATGGTTAAATGAGAAAGAATGTTCTGTTCCAAAAGATTAGATTAAAAACTCCCAAACCAGACACTCATCCTTATCTTATCTTAACCACACAAATAATCTGAATTATTCTAGACATGCAATTGACATTGTTGGTACTCGTGGAGATCGTTCAGTTCATTTTTTAGCATACCATTTGCCACCATAAACAATGACAAGAATGGAATAAACGAGTTAGGCATAACTGATTTTTATCATTTTCTGTAAATAAATGCTTAAGTTTCGACCGAGCACAACTATGTTCTTATTATTGGAAAACATAGAAGTACGGAATAAATTATTTGTGGCAGTACAAATATTATTCTGAGGTGCTGTGACAAGTAATACCTAGAAAGACCAATCTGTGCTAAAGATGTCCACAAGGGCCACATTTTTTTAAAGTAAAAAGCTTTAATATTGATGTGATATAGTTTGTAATGTCATTACCTCTAGAAGATGTTCTTTTGTATTTGGATTATTTCTAATGATGTCATTATTGCATAAGCTTGACTAAGAAAAAATTTCAAATCAAAATCATACCACAAAAAAATTATAAATATATACACACACATACATAAATATAAAACACATATCCTTTATTCAAGTATAAACTTTTTTTCAAAATGAAGAATATGCAAATATTGATTTGATGTGATGTAAGATTTTTTATTTTTTATTTTTTTAATCTTATTATTCAAATAGCTGAAATATATATATATATATATCAAGAGAAAAAAAAAGAGAGAGAGAGAGATTTCATGTAATCTATAACTAATAAATGAAATATAAATGAAATATACATCAATATTTAAAAAAAAAAATAAATAAATAAAATAAATTTAAAATTTAAAATAATTTTTTCTTATTAAATATTTTTACATATAAAATCTATTTATTAGGTAGAATCCTATTAAAATAATTTTATAAATAATTATATATATATATATATTTATATAAAAAAAAGAAAAAAGGAATATTAAAATTATATTATTAAAAGATATTTATGATTATTTTATTCTTTTTAAAAAATTTATAAATATATATAATAAAAAAATATAATATATGTATATTTTTTTAAAAAGTTGTTAATATATTATAAATCTTTAGAAATAAAGAAATACATTGGTGCCTCTTAAATATATCAAATCTATTGACATCTATGGTAATATAAATACATATTACATATTCATATGTGCTTTGAAAAATAAAGAATTCTTCACTCTTGTCAATGCCTTTTTTATATTTAATCTTGTTTGAAGAATCTATAGTCTTCTTATCTTTGATAATTGCCATTATAATATTAATATTATGCTTGTTTTGAGTGGATATATAATCTTTTTTGGTGACACTAGAGTATATTAATTCTTTGGTTGCTCATGATTCATGTCCTTGATATATTATATAGATAAAAATTATAGATAAGATTATTTGACATGCTATTGTAAAAGTGATTGATTTAAGAATATCTAAGATTGTATTATAGACATACATATTTATCTTAATATTTACTTATATGATTAAGTAGAAGTAGGTAAAATTAAATTTATTTTAATATATTTTTTAAAAAAACTTCCTAAAAACTTCATATACATTGTTTTGATTTTACATATGTTTGTAGTTGATTAATAGGTTAGTAACTTGGTCAACAAGTTAACCATGTGGTGATAGCTTGCAAAATAAGCTAACTATGTGGCATATATATAAAAAACTTGTCTTGCAAGTTAAGACATGTATCTTGCAAAATCAATACATTTTGAGGGTCTTATAGGACATTGCCACATAACTTCTATTTAAGAGTATATATAGAGGCAAGAGTGAAGCCTTCTTTACTTTTTTCAATGCCTTTCTAGTCCTTAGACTTATTTCAAGACTTTTTAGTCTTTTTGTCTTTGAGCAATAGCCATTCTAGTTTAATACTATATCATCTTTGAATGATTTTTTAATTCTTTTCAGTAATATAAGACTATATTCAGAATTCCTTTCTTCAAAATTCATGTCCTTGACAATTTGACAAGAGTGCCAATTTATTGTTTTTGTCTTGTTTTAGAAGTGAGTGGATTATTCCACTTCTATTGTTGTATTTTGAAGGTTGCAAATTACCCACCTTTAAACAAACTGTTGAGTTTTCTAATACCAATTTTTTTCTTTTAAAAGAATAGATTATCTCTCTTTGTAAAAAATTTCATTTGATATTAGAGGTTATGGATTATCCTCCTCTAATTTAACTTTTGGATTTGTTAAGTTGTTTGAAATGGAAGGAAAAATCATGGATGGTATACTTGGTAGAAGTGAGAATAAATTTGCAACTATTGTAGATCTTAACAAACTTATCAACACTCTTAGAGTGGAAATTTCACACATTACCAATATCAACCACGGAAATATTAATCTTATGCCTATAGAAGATATTCAAAATTTATGTCAAGAAGTTGTGTAGTTGAAGGAAATAAGTAGATTAATTTTACAACCAAATTCAAGAAGTTTTTCTTCTACAAGTATGACAAGGATATGGATACAACTAAATTCAAGAAATATGATAAGGATATGGATTACTATGTCTAATAAGTTTGATGGAACAAAATCAAAATTTTGAGGATTTTTGCAATAAGTGAAGCTCTATTTAAATTTATATTCCTTCCAATATCTTCATGTATTTACTCAAGTTAGGTTCATAAGCACACTTCTATTTGGAAGTACTCTCTTTTGGTTTGCACTATTAATGAAAAAATATTTCACAACTCCTTTGTGATTTGAATTTATTCTTAGAAGTCTTTACTACTATATTTAGAGATAGTGATTAAAAAAGAATAGTAAGAATTAAGCTCGTATCTTTACAACAAGGATTATTGTTAACTACTATATATACTGCTCAATTCTCAAACCTTGCTGACAATGTGGATTAAAATGACAAGCTCTCATCAATCAATTTTGATATGGATTAAAGGATAACATTAAAGATTTCTTATTGACAATGTCAAAAGAAAAATCTTTAAAATAATTTATTGTTTGAGCCATTTCATGCAATAATTGATTATTTGAAAGGCATCAAGAACATAGATTTGGTTGGAGAAGAATAAGCCAAGTAATGATGGTAGGTCTTAAGTTTTCAAAAACTTATATATGAAGGTCGAAACCAATGGAAATTGATATAATATTTTTTAAACTTCTCATTGAGCAAGAAAAGACTTGACATTCTCAAGAAAGTTTGTACTTATATTATAGAAAAGCTAAGCCACATTGCTAAATATTGTCCAAAGACAATGTAATTACAAAATAGAGAGTATAATTGCCAAAGAAGATAATGTGTTAGAAAATAAATTTCTCCAGCTATAATAAGGATTGAGCACTTGGAATCATGTGCAATATTTAATAAATTTCCTATTTTTATTTCAGATTTCTCACCTTGTTTTACAATAGATGTATGTTTAGGACTTAAAAATCACAAAGTCTTTGCATTATTAGATTTAGGAGCCTCAATCTCTTTTATAAATAAAGTCTTTATTAAAAAATAAGAAATACCTTTAATCAAGAAACCTAAATTAATACATGTAGAAGTCATAGATGATTATTTTTTATCTTTGAAGATATTACTTATGAGACTATTCCTTTAAATATAATAATTAAAGATTATAATAGTATAGTAAAATTTAATGTGATAAAATCTCCTTCCAATTAAATTATTTTAGAATTATCATGGTTAAAAAAAATATAATCTTTAGATAGATTAGATTTCTTATAATCTTAATTTTTCTTATAATTCATCCAAAATTTCAATAGTGAAGTAAAAATAGATAAGCCTAGTACATCCAAATCCTTACTAGTAGGTATAAGAGCTTTCATGCATGTAACAAAAGAAGGGTCATTTTTTGCTATATATGCCATATTTATTTTTGATGGTGAAAAGACATCAAGTAGTATTCCTAAATAATATTAAGATTTTTGAGAAGTTTTAAAAAAAAAATACAGATATTCTTTCAAAGTATCAATCCTACAATTTTTCAATTGATCTATAAGAAAGAGCTTAACTACCATTTGGACCAATCTATAGTTTATCAAAAAATGAGTTAGCTACACTAAAGGAATACATTGATAAGAACTTGGCTAAAAAATTCATATGCCATTTAAAATCTCTAGCAAGAATTCTTATCTTATTTGTGAAAAAAAAGATGGATCTTTACGAATGTGCATAGACTATCAAGGACTTAACAAGATCACTATCAAGAATAGATATTTCTTATCTTTGATTTCAAAACTTCTTGATCAACTCAATCAAATAAAGATCTATACAAAAATAGATCTACAAGGAGCATACAATTTGGTCCACATCAAAGAAGGAGATGAATAGAAGATTGCTTTTCAAACTAGGTATGGACATTTTGAATATAATGTCATGCCTTTTAGAATCATTAGTATACCAACTGATTTTCAACATCTCATGAATGATGTCTTTTGTGAGTTTCTTGATGATTTTATTATCTATTATTTAGACGACATTCTAATCTACTCTAAGAATATAGAAGAACATGAACTTCATGTTTGTCATATGTTATAAAAACTTAGAGATGCAAGATTATATGTAAAATTAAAAGTATATATTTCATACTACTTAAGTTGATTTCTTATGATATATTATTTTCAATGATGAATTAATGATGGATCCTAAAAAAGTTTAGACTATAATGGATTGGAAGGTCTTAAAAATTATTAAAGATGTATAATATTTTTTAGAATTTATCAATTATTATTGAATCTTCATCAAGATTTTTTTTTTTTTTTTTTTTTTTTTTTTCAAATTGTGGCTCTTCTTTCATTCTTAATATTTAAAAACAAACTTGAATAGAGCAAAGAAACTGAAATATCTTTTAAAGCCTTGAAGATAAAATTTATTTCCGCACCAATTTTGTATCACGTCAATTTTTTTAAGATATTCTATATCGAAATAGATACATCAATCTTATCTATGGATGCTTTCTTATCACAAATGAGAGCAAATAATAAGCTCCATCTAGTAGTCTTTTTTTCCTAAAAATTTTCAGCAGCCAAAATTAACTATAAGATCCACAACAAAGAACTCCTTGCAATTATAGATTCATTTCAAGAATGGCATCATTATCTGAAGGTGCTTCTAGTCCAATTACTATAGAAATAGATTATAAGAATCTTAAGTACTTTATATTAGTATATATTTTAAATTATTGCCAAGCTTATTGGAATATGTCTCTATGAAGATTTGATTTCAAAATCATCCATAGATTTTAAAAATAAGAAGTTTTATTAATTTTTTTTTAAAAAAAACTTATCTCTTATTAAAAGAAGAAGATGTAGCTTTTGATCAACCAAAAATGATTCTCTTGAAGCCAAAGTATTTTCATCTTCAAGTAATAAAATCAACATTGACTATTGATTCAACCTTTGTCAAACAAATTCGATTATGTATGTCTTATGATTCTCTTATTTATGATATCAAGGATAATTTTTCTAAGTCTCATGATACTTCTAAGTTTGAATTTAAAAGTAATCTATTCTATTTTGAGGGATGTTTATATATTCCAAAAAGTTAAGCATAATTATATGTTCTTTAAACTTATAATGACTTTCCAACAGTCAGACATTTTAGATACAACAAGACTTTAAAGCTAATATCTAGAGATTTTTAGTGGCCTCAAATGTAAAAGGAAATCAAAGACTTTGTACAATCATATGATATTTATTCAAGATCCAAAACTCTTCTTTATTGATCTTAAGAACTTCTTTAGCCATTACTTATTTTAAAACAACTATGATCTTTTGTTTCTATGGATTTTATTATAAAACTTTCAAACTTAAGTTTATATGATTCTATATTCTTGATTGTATATTATTTTATTAAAATGATACATTTTGTATCATGTATAAAATCTATCACAAGTGAAGAAATGGCTAAGCTTTTTTTTGACAACATCTATTACTATCATGGATTACCTAAGGATTATATTGGATAAGGATTCAATTTATATCAAGATTTTAAAGAATCCTTTTTAAGATTTTAAAGGTAGATATAAAGCTATCTTTAGCTTTTCTTCTTCGAATTGATGGACAAACAAAACGAGTGAATTAAGTTCTAGAGCAATATTTGAGGTATACCATCAATGATCATCAAGATAATTAGACAACTCTTTTGCCATTGGCAAAGTTTGTTTACAATAATTCAATATATTTTTCTATCCAATAAATACTTTTTTTTTACCAATTATAGTTATCATCTATAACTTTATACTTTTGACTTTTCAAAAGTTAATAATCCTATGACAAAAGATTTAGCAAATCGTTTGTTATAATTACATATAATAATAAAGATGCAATTAAAGGAAGTCCAAGAATAATAAAAGATCAATGCAAATGCTTATTGTAAGAAACAACCACAATTCAATGTGGATGATAAAGTATGGCTACTTTTGTTGCAATATCAAGATTACTTGTCCTTGTAATAAGTTGAACTATTATACGCTTGGATTTTTTCTTATTTGTAAATAAGTCAATCTTATTGCTTATCAATTACATCTATTAGAATCTATGAATATCCATTTCATATTTTACATATCTCTTTTTGAGCCATATAAGATAGTGAATATCTTGAGAAGAAGACAAATGCCACCTCCTCCTATAAAAGTAGATAATAATCAAGAATTTGAAATAGAAGAAGTATTAGATTCAAGACAACACCAAAATAGGTTGAAATATCTTGTTTATTGGCATGATTATAATATTAGTGAATACATATCGAAGCCAATAAAGAATCTTGTAAATGTAGCAAAGAGAGTTGAGGCTTTTTATTGATGACATCTATTAAAATGAAGATAAAAATTAAAAAATCTTTATTATAATAGAATCAAGATCCAAGGAAGGTAACATTCTATCTTCTATCCTTGTTTTTAGATTCTTTGTATTTGTGATAGTAGAAAGATAGAGAACCAAAAATTAATAGATTCAACTTAACAGCTTTTACTTGCTGATTTATTAAATGAGATATTATGATTGTTACAACCTTCAAGATGACGTAATCAAGATGAAGATCTTTAAGAATAATATGTCTTTTTTCAAATAGATGGCAAGATATAACATGTATAATATCACAACCATGGAAGAGACTCTCATTATCTAGTGATTTTATTAGAAGTAGGAACAATTTTTGATATTATTCCAAATATTTTATTTAAGAAGAGTTATAAAAGCTTTAAAAATAATCAAATAATTAGATGGTATTTTAGTCCTTGTATGAGACATTATCAATAATATGAAAGGACCTATCAACCATCTTCAAAGAGAACAAAGATCAAGGAATCTGACAAATATAATTTGCTATATCTTGGATTTTCTCAACATATGATGATTGCCCCTTATAGAAGTCTCTAGACAAGGAAGTAATATCACAAATATACATATTTATCCTAATATTTACTTAGATAATTAAGTAGAAGTAGATAAAACTAGATTTATATCAGTATATTTTTTAGAAAAGTTTTTTAGAAGCTTCATAGAGGCTACTTTGACTTTACATGCATTTTTAATTTATTGGTAGATTAAAAACTTGATTAACAAGTTAACAATGTGATATATAAATAAAATATTTACCTTACAAGTTAAGATATGTATCTTACAAACTCAACATATTTTAGAAGTCTTATAGGACATTACCAGGTAGCTTCTAATTAAGAGTATATATGGAGGTAAGAGTGAAGCCTTCTTCACTTTTGTCATTGTCCTTCTAGTCCTTAGTCTTATTTCAAGAATTTCTAGTCTTCTTATTTTTAGGCGATAGCTATTCTAATTTAATATTATATCACCTTTAAATGATTTTTTTAGTTCTTTTGACTAATATAAGAATGTATTGAAAATTTCTTTCTTTGAGATTTATGTCCTTAATAGATTGAAGTTAAATTCAATCCAAAAACTATGGAAAATATTTAAATATTTTTTGATATTGTTGCATGTAAAAATCTTAAGATATTAAAAACTAAAATTTAAATAATGACAATATTTTCTTTTGAAAGAATTGTTTATTTATTTTCAATGATATGTTTTGAATTTTTTTCAAAAAAAAGTCTATTTGATGATATTTTATAATAAAAGAAATATTAAAAAGAATTAAAAATATAAAATACCAGTTTTTTCTCCAAATTATACTAAATTAATTAATCTTATTAAAGAGTATTAGAACTTAAATCATTTGAGGTAATTAAAATTTGTAAAAAATTATGAAAATATAAGCATAATAAAGCATAATTTTTAATAATAATTACTATAGAAAAAATACTATATTCGAAGCATTAAAATGTAATACTTATTAAAATATAAAATTTTATGAAATATACATTAAATTATTATTGATAAGATTTATACTAAAAATTCGAAAAAAGATGTATCAATTAACTAGATTAATTGCATTTTATATTTTTATATACTCTTATATGCTATAGAAATGGTTTGATGTTATATTATGAGCATAAGTCAAAAAAACTAGATTAAAATATAATATATGCATTATTTATAATTTTTTTATTAATTTTTGGTTGAATTCTTACATATTAGTTGATTTATCTAAAAAAAATATTTGGTAGAAAATAATATTTATCTCTAATAAGACAAAAATGTGCCATCAAAGTAAAATCATTATATCTTATTAGAATTAGTGGAATATGTAAGACAACAATAGCAAAGATAACATTGAATAACATGAAGCATATACATATTGCTTCATGTTTTGTTGAGTGCATTAAAAGTAATGGTGATTTCTATTAAAATTCTTGTAATATTATTTAAAAAATGAAGTCAAATTAAAACTTATGGGTTTAAAGGAAGCTGAAAGAATATTAAAATTATTCTGATTAAGAATAAATCCATCTTGGTTTTTCATAATATAAAAGATAAGTGTCAAATTGCAGATGTTGTGTCTTTCAATGACATATTTGCTAGTAATGGTAGCACATTGATTGCAACAACTTGAGATTCAATTAAAATAAAGCATTTTGGTGAAGAGTCATAAAATAAATATTAAAGAATTTAATAAAGAATTAAGTTTTAAGTTGTTTATTACTTATTCTTGTGGTTAAGAAATATTTTCTAATGACCTTCTTAAGATTGGCAAATACATTGTAAGAGCTTGCAATGGCTTATCATTAAATTAAAAAAATTGTGAGATAATTCTATATATATATATATATATATATATATATATATATATATATATATATATATATATATATATATATATATTGAAATATTAGGAGTAAGTTTCATAAAAGCTAAAAAAGAAAAGAGAATTGAATAGAGATGAAAAAAATAGTGACTACAAGAATTTGCTTTGATAATTTAAAAGTTAAAAAGAAGAATATTTTTTTGAACCTATATTGTTTCTTTTGTAATGAGGTGTGTCTAAAAGGCATGTTAAAAGAAAGAGCGTTACACTTATGGATCAATAGTCAAAAACAAATATTGAAATAGATTATGGAATTTATATTAGATTCATTGATTTATCCATCTTTGATTAAAAAAAAATAAAAAAAAAAGATAGAATTATAAGAACACGTAATCAATTATAAGAAATGGTTAGAAAGATTTTTAAATTTGAAATGGAATATAAATATATATATAAAATTAGAATTTAAAAATATATATATTTAATAGAATATCAAAAAAGATATTTAATTTATTTAATTTTTACCTATATAACATATATAGAATTAATATCAATAGTTAAAAATCAACATTTAAATATTATAATTTTTTATCTTTTAATTTTTATTAATTTTTTTTAAATATATTAATATGAAATTATTTTTGAAATAAATAAGCTTATATTATAATTAGATTTTTATATATATTAAGTACACTATTAATGAATAAATTCCATTTCTTTTTATGTATTAAATTATGAAAATATATAATTTAAGTAATTATTTTATAATAATCTAAAAAATACTATTTTTATAAAAAAATACTTTTTATCACTTTAATTTTTAATTTTTAATATTGGTATTTTTGCACTGAAGCTTTTTATAAAGATATAAAGTGATTTTTTGTATTAATAAAATATCTTCTTAACTTAAAATGTTCTCTACTAGAAATATTACACAAGCACAAATTAAAAGAAGAATTAATAGATAAAGAATTTTACATGATATATAACAAAGATATTTAAAAAATATTTAAAAAAAATATTCTTTTGTAGAAATAAAAAATTACATATCATTAATAAAAAAAATATCTATAAAAAATCTAAATATAAATAGATCCTTAAGTTAACATTATTATTAAATAAATTTGGCAATCTAAAATCTTTGACTATTTTTAATGTAAGAAGGTATTTAAGCTTGATATCATTGCCAAATGAATTAAGCAACATCATATCTTTGACTAATTTTAATATACGAGGGTATTAAAACTTGATATTTTTGCCAAATCAACTAAACAACCTTACATCTTTGACTATATTTTAGCTAATGAGGTGCTCTATTTTAACATCATTGTCAAATAAATTAGGCAATATCATATCTTTGACTATCTTTGATATAAGAGGGTTCTCTAACTTGATATCTTTGTCAAATCAATTAAATAACCTCACATCTTTGACTAACTTTTATATGTAGAGATGCTTAAGCTTGACATCATTGCCAAAAAAGTTGAACAACTTCATATCTTTAATTAACTTGGATTTAAAAAGATGCTGAAGCTTGACATTATTACCAAATAAATCCAACAATTTCACATCTTTGACTTTTTGAATTATGTGATCACTCTATGAATTTTTATTATTCTAAGTATATTTAAAATATTTAAAATAATATATATTTTTTAAAATATTGATATAGAATTATCATTCATTTAGTGCTATTTATTCTTTACTCAAGATTTATTAAAGAAATATAATTTTGAAGTCATAACACATAGCATCAAGAAGGTTATATACAAAGAGAGTATGGAATAAGATAACTCTCAATTCCATTACCCATTACTTATAGGTGATAGATGCTACCCTAATGGATAACTTCCATCTTTTGATGAATACATCCATGCAACATTCTATTGAGACTATCTATTCATATCTTATCTACTATAAAGAAATACCTTTAATATATCTTCTATATCTTTAAAATCCTTTATTTGTTCATCTATCTTGTCTTTTGGTCTTTTATATATCTAAAATCAATTCTTTGACCATTAGCAACTTACCTAAGATAATATCTTTTATAAAGTAACATATTCTAATTTTATTTTTACTTATTAATTTTAAAATTAATATTGGTCAAAGATTTTTAATTCTTATATCTTTATAAATATGTGATGTTTATTCTTTACTAATGCCTTTGTCAAAAAATCAACAAGCATGTCTTTTATTGTACAATACTTCATACCAATCATTTCTATTTCAATCTTCTTTCTTATAAAAATATATTGAATATCAATGTATTTAATTCTTTAACGATACTTTGAATTTTTTATAAAAAAAAGACATCCTTAATTATCACACTTTGTTGGAGTTGCTTTCAATTGCATTATTTCAATGTCTTCTAAAAATTATCTCAAGCATATTGCTTCTGTTGTATCATGGCTTACTATTATGTACTCCATTTTTATTATGGACCTTGCAATTATTGGTTGTCTTTTGTAATTCCATAAAATAGCTCTCATTCCAATAAAGAACACATGTCTTGTTGTTGACCTTCTATTATTTGCATCTCTAATCTAATCTACATTACAATAACCAAGGAAAGTAATGTTATCATCTATAAGATACAGTTTGAAGTGTAAAATACCTTTTAAGTACTTTATGATCCTTTTAATGGTTGCCCAATGGATTGATCTAACCATTGATATGTGTTGACTCATAACACTCATAGCATATGCAAGATCCATCCTTGTGCCAACCATTATATATATAAGTGAATCTACTATTGTCTTATATAGAATATCTTATATTTCAACTTCAATTTTAATAAATTTGAATATTTCTTGAATTTTGTGGTATATATATATAGATGAAATATAGATAATATGTAGATGTGCTAGTTGTAAATGTATATGAAAATTTTGATATCAATCAAATGGTTAGATTGAAGTATATGAAGATTTTTGTGGATTGAAGTTTCAAAAATTGGAGTTTGAAAATCAATGAAAATTTCTAAGATCTTCAATAATTTGTCACTTGGATTGAAGTGAATTTTTTTTGTATGCTTACTAGACTTGATTTTCAATGTTTAGATGAAATTTGAGAGCAATTCAATAGTTCAAGAAGGAAATATTGATGCTGAAAATTCAGTATTTAGATTGGAGTAGGAGGCTACCTAACATCCAATTGGATTATCTTGCATTTCTTTCAATTGATAAGTGCAATTGATTTTATCTTTCTTTTATTTATTTTTAACTAAAATATTAAAAAATTTATAAATTTTGAATTAATATTAATGATTTGAATATTAGTTGTTGAGGTTCTATTTTACTATAAGATTTGTTAAGAATTTGTTTAAGATCTAGAATTTGATTAGGATCTCATTCAAGATTTTGTTAAGATTAGGATTTGGTTAAGATTTGATTTAGAATTTTTTTAGAATTTATCTAGATTTTTAGATTTTATTAAAATTTCATTAAAATTTAATCTAAGATTTGCTTAAGATTCAATTAGGATTTCAATAAGAATTTGACTTAAGATTTGATTAAGATTCAATTAAGATTTTAATTAAGATTACATTAGAATTTTATTTTTAGTATTTATTTAGGATTTTTTATATTACTTTTGTAACTTCTTTTAAATTTATTTTAATAGATAAAAATTTGATTGGATTTATTAGGAATTATTTAAAGTTTATTTAAGACTCTATTAGACTTGGTAGAATTATTGTTGCATTGTGTAAGTTTAAAATTTGCTCCTTAATCCAAATTATAAGATGGTGTCAATTAAGAATGGCTTGTAATTGGTGGTATGAAGTGGAAGTAGCAAGAACAAGAACAAAATAAGCACAATACAAAAACAAGTGAAACAAGTACAATCAAGTAGTTTACACTACAAAACTAGTTATAATCTGTTCATTGAGTTTTTATCTAACAAAAAATTAAAAAATATATATTTTTGAAAATTTAATTTTTTATCTTTCTAATGATATAAGAAACACGTAAATCCAAGTTACTATGAGTAAGTTATCAAGGTTTAAAAATAACAAGTAAATAAAAAAAAATAAAAAAAATAAAAAAAAATTATCTGAAGGATAATTTGCTTAAGAGATCAAGAGTTCGAACCTCACCAAGGCTCACAAGTAGTATATATGGTTCTTTAAGAGAGGCCACAAGGCCTTAATCTTATCCATCTAACTATCTTTAAGGTGCTATAACCCATATGGAACTTGTACACCTCCCTTCTTATAAGGACTACACTAGTTGTTGATCCTCTTATTTTTTACTAGTAAAACCAATATTTTTTCATTTTTAACTTCTTAAAGGTATTCAAAAACACCTAATTAGCGTGAGAACCGTGTGTAGCCTTCAAATCTTGCTCTATTTCTTCATAATAGCTCTCGAAGTAGTAAAACTCATTTTTACCAAAGTCTTAGAAATTACTCTAAAAATTCCTAAAATATTCTAAATAAATTTTAAATAAATTCTAAATTTTTTATAATAGTTTTATAATATTAATATAAATTTAAATCTATATTTTCTTATATTTATAAAAAATTAGTAATAAAATCAATTTAAATCTACTATAAATCTTACTTTCTATATAAATAATTAAAAAGACATGTAGTTCTTTCTCATGCTTCTTCTAGCTACTAATTAGTATTCATAGTTTTTTATAAGTAATATGAAAAGATAGAAATCCAATATAAATATTGACATTAATAAATAATCCTTAATACTCAATAATAAGTAAAAAATACTAAATCAAGTAAGATAATTACCTCTAAGTCTTACTAAGACTCCATTTCTACAATTAATATTCTAATTTTCTATTTGTCTAAATATTTCTATGTTATTTATTATATATTGTGATTTTAAGCACTCTAAATATATCTTTTATCTTAAAACAACTAGTAAGACAATTTATTGACTCACACATTATTACTTATCTTCTATAACTAGGTGCCCATTACATTTTCAAATAAAAATGCACGTAATATAATATATTTGGTGAATTTGATGTAAAAAGCTTGAGATGGAAGGTCTTTAGAATTATTTTTTATTTATTTGAATTATGAAGAAGGAAGGCAAGAGAATAGAAGGAAAGGCTTTTGATGGTGCTTCAAGTGGTGTTGGAAGTAGAGCTACAATTGGAAGAAAAAGTATGTATTTTGATTCTAATCCCGCAAGCATGTTTGAGGCTTTTGCCCTATTCATGCAACAACAATAAGTTAAAGATTGCAAAGAGGGTATGGCAAACAAAGCATTACAAGTAATTGTGGACAAGATTGATCAATTCAAAGGAAAAGATATTATAAAATATTTAAGGTATTATATAAAGAAGATGGAATTAAAGCATGTTTCAGAGAAGGAGATGGTTCAATTATTTGAATTGGCTATTGCGCTAGAAATAAGAAATCAAGCAAAATCCATTATAAGATATTTTGAAGGTTCATGGGAGAAATTTTTATAAGCATTGAAGGATGAGGTTTTTTTAAAAGATAGTAATTGAATTACAAAGGAATCTTTTTTTGAATGGATTGAAAGGCCTAAAAAAGATCTTCTAGCAACAAATTTATTAAAGAAGTTTAAAAAGTAATATTCTTATTTATCAAAGAAAGAAAAGCAATTATTAGATCTAAATAAAGAGGAGCTTTTTTTCAAAAGACTAATAGAGAATTGTAAGAGAATTTGGAAATCTTGCTTGAAGATAAAGAAGAAGATGAAGGATTAATAATAAATTGAAAGAAAATATAACAAGAAGTAGAATTGCTTGCAAAAAGAGAATGAAGAAAGGATAGGGTGGATATTTAAAGACCATTATAAGTATCTAAGATAAAAATACCTACTACTAATTCTACATCTATAATTCAACCTTCAATAATTATATTGAAAGAAGGTGAAATGTATATTGATGAAACCATACATGAAATAAGAGATTTATGAATAAAATTTATAAAAATTGAAGAGAAGAATCAATCATTAAGAATATCAATAAGACAAAAATTGAGACCAATAGAAGGTGTAGTGCATAGGTGTATGGATCATGAAGAAAGAAATATGTGATAGCATGGATCATGAAGAAAGAAATATGAAGATTTTATAGAAGCATTATGCAAAGTTTTTTTTTTTAAAGATGGTATAATACATTTAAAAGAAAGTGAAAAAAAATTAGAAATAAACTTACATAAGGAGAGGATAAAGGTACTTACAAAGAAAGCATTTAAAATCTTAAGAAATGAAGCCATTATATAATTATCATGGAATGGATATATTTTATCAAAAAATATAAATAATTTAAAAATGATGGAAAAGAAAAATATCAAAAATATGAAATATGAATTGAAAAAATGTGGGATAATTGATGAAGATGAATACATATTAAAGATATTTGAAGAATCTTCTTTAGTAATAATATGGATAATTTGCAAATACTTTTGGATTTAAATTTTGAAGGTGATAATAAAGCAATTAACGTGCATTCTAAGCAATTTTATGATGTAGTAAAAAGATATGTGGATAAGTACAAAGAGAGGGTGAATACAAAATATAAGATTGTTACAACAAAGGTTAAACTAGTGGCATTGCTACTACCATTGGATGTTGAAGAAAGAATTGAGAAGGCTTCTATATAATCTAATTTAAGAAATCTAAGAAAAATAGGTCATGAATTTAAGGATAAATTAATATTAGATGATTTAAAAGTTAAGTGTAAGAATTTTTTTGATAAGAAATAAAGAAAAATGTTTCAAAAGAATGTTTTCATAATATGATAAGGCATTTAAATTTAAATTATATGAAATAAGATGTATTTATTTTAATATTATAGCACCTATGATTGTTTTCACAATTCTATATGAACTATGGAATTTGAAGCCAATGCCAATTCTAAAGGCTCATTTGCCAAAGCTAGTCAAATTATTCAATGAAAAGATTATGATAGAAATTTAAAAACCATCTATTGCACCATATTTTAATTGGTGGTTCACAATACCTAAAATAAAATAGAACATTGAGATTATTCAAGATATGCAACCAATTAATAAAGTGACTATTAGAAACATGGATTCAAGTCCAATTGTCAATGAGTTTACAAAGATATTTACAAAGAGAATAATTTATTCTATAGGAAATCTTTATTTGAGATATGCTCAATTTCAATTAGCCATACAAAGTAGAGATTTGACAACTATAAAGATACCATTAGGATTAGTCAGAATGTATATATTACCACAAGGGACTACAAATTTTGTGGCACATATGATGAATGGAATGCATAATGTATTAAAGAATTTTAAAAATATAAAAAATTTGTGGTCAATCATATTATTGATTGTAAAAATGTTTTGATAAGGTTAGAAGAAGTTCATTAAATCTTGTTAAGAGCAAAATCAATGTTTAGAATAAAAGAAGTTTTGATAGTAAGGCATATATGTAGATCATATAGATATAAGCCAAATATAAAAAATATTGATATTATAAAAAAAATGAAAGAATGTACATATACAAAAAAAATTAGAAGGCTTTTAAAACCATATATTTATTATCGTATATCAATACTCATTTTGCACATGTAGAAAATCTATTGTATGAATTATTAAGAAAGAATCAAAAAAATTAATGGAAAAGAAAACAAAAAAAATCTATAGAAAAATTGAAAGAACTTCTTTTTTAACTTCTAACTTTGAAGAAAGTAAATTGTGAATGTGAAAGGCCAATGATATTAACAATTGATGCAAGTCCAATTAAAATGGATTGGATAGTTAGACAAGATGATGAACAAGGAAATACATATATAATAAGATTTGGAGCAAAGGTTTTGAATGTTAAGAATAGGGCATATACACAAATCAAAAGAAAATTATAAGATATAGTAATAGCTATGAAAAATAAAAATAAGTACTTAATTAGTACATTGATAGTTATAAAAATAAATTTTCTACCTTTATTGGTGATGATTACAAATTATTTAATTTTTGATATTGCTATATTAAAATAAATGGTATATATCAAATCTATAAATTCAAATTTTACATACATTGCAAAGAAAAACAAATTCAATTGCAAATATATTATCAAGAATAAGAAATTATGATAAAGAAGATATGATTGATTTGGAAGATAATATAGATACAAATTATTATACTAATGCATTATCAAAAAGAGAAGGTATATGTTTGAATATACTATTAGAAATATTTTTAAGAAATTTATTTGAAAGAAAATGAAAAGTTGTTAGAAAGTATTTAAGCTGATTAAAGTGACAAGAAGATTGCAAAAATCAAGAATTTAAGAAAATCTATAAGAAAGTCTATGGATATTTATGGAAGCATCCAAAGAGAAGAAGAAAAGTACCACAATAAGTTATATTTCATTTACAAGTTCAACAAAAGATTATTAAAGAATTTCAAAAAATTTAATGGATAGGACATTGGATTATTTAAACAATATTTATTAAGTTGAAAGAAAAATATTAGTAGAAGGGCATGTACAAAGATGTAGCAAATTTTATAGGATCTTAAAAAACTTGCCAAGTGTATTTAAAGATTTGGCATTGAGATGGATTACATCAAACATATCTTTTAGTTTTACATTATAATGGGTGGTGGATTTAGTGGCAATGCCTATGGAACTTGAAAAAATGAAGTACTTAGTACTTGCATGAAAAGATTTATGAAATATAGTTGAAGGAAAAGGATTAAGAATGAAGGATATTGAAGGTGTATGCTGATTTTTATTGAAAGATGTTATTTATTGCTATAGTCGTATTGAAAAAATTATAGTTGATAAAGATGAATTGAATGTAAGGAAAGCATGGAAATTTTTTAATAGAATACGAATTAAATTTTTTTTAACATTAGTATATAATCCAGAAGGTTGTATACCTTTTGAATTAATGCATGGACAAAAATCAATAATGTCAATAGAAGAGGTAGTCCTACATGGGATGTATTGTATTAAAAGAATGATCTCAATAGAGAAGAACTTTTAACATTACGGATTCAACAATTAGAAAGAAGATTTAATGATATTAGAGAAGCAATATGAGGTTAAAAGAAGCAAGAAAAAAGACTAAAGAAAGATTTGATAAAAAAACATTAACTATGACCTAAGGTAATTGAAAATAGTGATTGGATGTTAGTTTATAATAATAGCTTAGACAATCAATATAGCACAACAAAGAAATTTGCAAAGATGTGGTTTAGGTAGTATGTTGTCAAACAAGTATATGACAATGGAACATACTTGTTATGAAAACTTGATGGTATAGAATTGAAGATATCCATAGCAAACAAGCAAATCAAATTATTTAAATAAAGATGTAAAGATATTTTTTTAATGAAGAACAAAATCCATTACAAGACATTGAAATAGTAGAGGAGCAAATTGAATATCAAGAATTTGACCAAGATAAAGAATACTCTATATCAATATAATAAAAAAACTTGACGCATGCCAGAGGGTACTTAAGTTCAAGGAGGTGGAAGTTATGATATAACATAGCTAATGAATGAAAAAAACATATATTATGTTATAAAAGATTTTATTTTAAAATATTATTATAAATTATCTTAGAAATATAGATAATAGTCAAAAAGATAATAAAATCAAAAAGTATTAATGCTATCTTTTTATAAATGGACTTCTATTTATTTTGGAGGATCATAAATAAGGAAAATAAAAGTAAATTAAATAATTAAATAATATAGGTATATGTAGAAAAAAATTAAGAATAGATTTTAAAAAATTTTATTTCAAGAAGCCAAGAATTGATACCCAAAGAGGACTAGTTGTGAACTTGGATCACGATCAAATCTCAAGACACAAAACCATACATCTACAATGATTCTAGAGTTCTTTGGTAGATTAAAGAAAAGAAATTTGATAGCAAATTCGAGAAAAAAATTTTAGGCATTGATTTCATTTCTTTAGAATTAATATTGAGATTTTGAAAGATTTTCAAAGTTAATGATATTCTTGGTGGGATTAGAGTTTGAAAAATAAAAATAGATTTAAGAACTAAAGCATTCAATTCATTCATAATAATATCTAACTTAAACTTAAGAGACTCAACTATCCTAACATCTTTACTTCTAGCTATTTTAAAAATAAAAATAAAAAAAGATATTTTTAAATAATACAAATTTAGGAGAGGGTATTCCATAACCTCTAAAGTGCTTAGATACCTTCAAAAAGAGAGATAATCCATTATCTATCAAGAAGGATTAAATTCTAGTATTGATAAGAAGGTAGTCTTGATAAATTGTTACGGATACACTATACATGAGACCAAACAAGAAATCGAATTAAAAAGTTTCAACACAAAATTTAACAAGAATTCAAATAAATAAGAAGAATATAAGATCAATACCAAGAGAAGTCAACTAGAGCTTTTAGACATGTATTATTGATATTGAGGATTCTTTGTGCTTCTACTCTTATATATACTAGATATTAAGAAGATTTTTAAGAAGTTTTCATATTACTTGAAGATGAAGTAATTTTAAGAAGCTTCTTAGATAATTTCTTCAATCTTTTTATAATTTTTTAAAACCTATTAGAATATTCTAAAAATATTTTAATAATATTTTTTAAATCGTTTAGAAACTTTTAGAACTTAACAAAATATTTTTTAAATATTTCTAAAATCTTTTTTTTAGATGTCTATAATAGTTAACTTATTCTACAAACTATCAACACTTGTAATATGCAGTTAACTTATTGACTAAGTTTCTAACCTATTAATCAACTACAAACACATGTAAAGTCAAAGTTGCATCTATAAATCTTTTAAAAAGCTTTTTTATTATAAAAATAATCTTTTTTTATCTACTTCTACTTAATTATATACATAATTATTAAAATAAATATATTTATCTATGATATAAGTTTCAAATAAAAACTTATATAATATCATGTATTTAGTAGTACCTAAATCTATAATCCACTTGGATATGGCAACCATGGAGGCTCTTGCACCTATCATGAAAGCATAGTCATTTCTACTAAAGTTATCATGAGTATTATTTGTATTCTCCCTACCTCTTTTCTTAGCTTTGTAGCAATTCTTAACAAAATAATCTAATTTTTTATAAATATATTAATTTTTCATATTATTTTTTGAATTATCATATTATTAAAATTATTACCTTTACCTTATCTTGAGAATAGAACTGAATCATTAATTTGAAGCTTTTTGGTGATTTTATAGATTATTCTTGACACGGCATAATTCATGGTAAGTTCCTTCATCTTGTTAGATTCCAATGTCACAATGAAGTAGTTGTAGGACTTTGAAAGGCTCATAAGTAATGTCAATACAATGTCCTTATCGATAACTAGCTTATTAAAAAACTACTAGTTGATTTGCAAGTACTTTTACCTTATTGATATGAGCCATGAAATTATCTCTTTCTTCTATCTTTATATTAAGAACTTCCTACTTATATGTAGAATATTGATAAGATTTCTATTCTCATAGATATTACAAATAGTCCTCCATGGTTTTATTAATTTATTGCAAGCAATTACATGTGAAAAATTGGCATCATTAAGATTTGTTGCAATCAATTCAAAAGCCTTCTTTTCATGAAATTTGTACTCTTTTTTCATCTTGATATTAGAATCATCACTAAGAAGCTCTTCACTTTTATCAATAATATTTGAAACATCTAATGAAGCCAATAAAAGCTCTATTTTTTACTTCTAGTTGTAAAAGTTGTCACATCTAATTTTTTCAATTATTCTCAAGCCATCATCTTCACTTAAAGCCATGTTTAAAAAAGAGTTGTATCAAAGGAAATTAAGAAAAGATAAGATAGAACTCTCAAAAATTAAGATAAAGATGTTGCTACTGTAGAAACCTAAAATATCTTTTTCATCAGTAAATTAGTGATTTTATTCTTTAATCACTTTCAATTTCACTTATAAGTCTTTTTACAAGTCTTATACTCTATCTAAATCTCTTTTATAAGTTTTTACACTCATTAATCACTATTAATCTTATATAATACTTATAATCTCATAAAACAATTTTTATTACTATGAAAGGATATTGTAAGAAGTTTATTATATAAAAGCACAATATTAGTGCATCAATAATCTAACTTAGCAAAGAAACACAATACTAGTTTTCTAAAATATTTTTCTAAGATATCTCATAACTTCTAAGTTTATGAATACACTTAACAACAAATAAGAACAAAACTATATCAATAACTAGATGCAAAAGTGGGATTAGAAGATATCAAATCTTAACATCAGTAACAACTTTCATCATTTTATGAATATATCCATCTAACATTCTATTGAGACTATCCATTTATATCTTATCTACTAAGAAGATATATTTTTAGCATATTCTTTATATCTCTAAGATCTTTTGTCTATTCATCTACTTTGTCTCTTGGCTTTTTTACATATCAAGAATCAATCATATAATCATTAGCAACTTATCTAAGGTAATATCTTCTATAAGCTAACTTATTCTATTTTCACTTTTATTTACTTATTTTGATAAGATTATCAATTTATTTTGTTACAAACATGGTGCAAATCTGAATTATAATTTTTATAAGAATTTTTATAATAAAAATACTTTTTTATAGATATTATAAAATTTGATAGTCATCATGGTTATCACAAAGGTATACAAAATAAAAATAAGACTATCTCTTTGTAGTAGTTTTTTCAATATTTAATGATAGGTTTTTTTCATTTTAGATGTTCCACAAATATTTGTTACTTTTTATATTTGTAAAATTAAAATATAATAATTATTTTTATTTTTTGGTCTTAGCTTTTGACTTTATTTTTTGATTTGTACACTCAAGATTAAAATTTCTATGCTAATAAAAAAAGTTATAAATAATCATCATAATTACTAATTTTAATTAATTTTTAACTTTGTTATTAATTTTAAATAGAAATTTTAAATTATTATTTGTACATATAATGTTGCAAAAAAAATGATAAAATTTTTAATAGAATATGTTTATAATCTCAATATTCACTTCTTATCCATGTTTTGATACAAATATTCACTACTAAAATAAAATCCATATTTTCATACAAATAAAATGAAATAAAATAAAATATTTAATCTCATATATTGAATTATTTTGTATAAAATATATTAACATATATTTTCAATACTATAATAGAAATATATTTATTTTTATTTGTTATTCTCGTCGTGTTTAAGCTTCAATATACCAAAGCAATTGAACTAATAGAGGTGGATTCGAACACGAGAAAAGACTAGTTATATGAATTGGGTCTGTTAGTATCACAATTGACTGTATTCTAGCTATTTGAAATCAATTATCAAACTACAAAATACCAAGGCTTATTACTTCCGTCTTAATTCAATACATAATCCATTCTACGACTATCAATTTAACAATACTTCCATATTCTTATGAGTTCATCTCCCACTTACTCTCTTTGCGGTTTATATATATTCAATTACTGATCTCCAGCTTACTATTATATTCAGTTTCTCAATTCATCACACAGAATTCAATATCTTCACTTAACACAACACCATTCGATAATCTCAATTCTCAAGGTCACAGATTTTTTCCAAAACGGTCAGTCCAAAGTCATATTCTACAATATTCTAATCACAGTTTCAAGAATACTTTTCTCAATCACAATTCTTCATAAGCAAATAATAAAAGCAAAGAAAACAAAGAGGTAGCACCAAGCTTCCCCCCAACTTACGACTCTCACAGTCTGGCCCCGATCTCCCACTTCTCAACCTCTTTATCCTACCAAAAGATGGACCGTCGGCTAGTAGATTCTAAAGGTTATGACTCTTTGAATTCTTAACCATTTGCTCTACTAACAACCTACTGTTACCAACTAAACTACCTAACCATAAGTCTAATTCTCAAGGTTGTCAATAACCAACTAGTAACTTACCACAAAATTTATTTATCTATTCTATAATACTCTTTTCAAGTCATGTAGAAAGTAAAAAATGAAAAAAAATCCACCACAAAAAAATAAATAAATAAATAAATAAACTTGTAAACTTAAGATTTTTCATGAGTAATCAAATTAGTTTTTGAAACATAAGAAAAAAAAAAAAAAAAAAAAAAAAAAACTATTTGCAACAGTCTTTTTGGTGCACATGGCAGTCTTTTTTGGTGTTGTATAAGTTCATGTCCACAAGAATCCTAACCTAGAGACATGAGAAGGTGGGTCAGTGGAGTAACTGATCAAACATTCTGTTTCGGCACCAGTTTGCACATCTTGAGCTCTGATTTACCCACCGTAGCTATCAGACCTCCAGTTTATTGTATACTGCAATAGCAAGTCTACGGGGTACCTGCGTTTTGCAAGACTGGTAGAGCACTGATAGATACCTATTGCCTCCTCGATCGCTATTGCTTCCGAATCCTTCACTCACATCAAACTGATCTTGATTCTGATCCATGTTCAACTTACATGCTTCATCCTTACACTGTCTGAGATCATTTGACATCTTCACACATGACCCTTTTGATAATGCCCTGTATACTTCAAACTTTTAAAACGTCCATCAAGATATCTTTTCTGGACCTCTACTAAGTATATAACAACATTCATTGTTTGAATTAGTGCTCGACTATCCGGTCCATTGAACCTCTTCTATTCTTGCTGAAATTGGCAACACTAAAATCACATACCCTGTAAGTTTCCAGCAGAAGAAAGCAACCGAATATGATGGAACGGCGCATGAATTCATGACAGAAAACAACTAATACATAACAGAGAGAGAGAGAGAGAGAGAGAGAGAGAGAAATCGAGTGGCAACCCATGCAGACAGGTACAGACAGTATGATCTGCACCATGCGGATCTTGGGCAACAAGTGGCTGGATCGAATGACTCGTTCACGATGGGAGCAGACAAATAATGGTAAGTCATCCTACGCATCGTGAATATCTACGTTCTTACGCTAAGCAGGTACATGAACTGTAGTGTCGGTGCAGACCTTCTGGACGGGCTGTTTTTGACCGACAGTCAAACCTAAATTCTGAAAGGAGATCGCAGCGTGGACCTGAAGCATGCGCATCACATCCACCCGAATTCTAGCATCAGCTCACCATCCATGTGTCGATGAGGTACTGTAACAATCAGAGACTTCAACTCAGTGGGAAAAGGTGTCCCACGTCCCAATATAAACTGTGCCGTTCTAGTGTGGAACTTGGGCCATCTCATTTTGATTACAGTGTCCAGGTGTGTGAGCTACGGCGCATCATTCTCGTCAAATCCATCTCGTAAATTACGACGACTACGAAGAAGATAAAGCTGTAGAACTAACTAATCCGGTACTTTGTTTGCTTTTTCTCGGAATTTCGTGGATGCCTCGGGGAAGACTTCAATGGCGTCGGAGAGGGACGTCCTTGGTCAGGATTCGAACCTGCGATCTCAGAATCGGGTTATGAACATCTCCGTGGTATTCCCGTGATTTTCTAATTTAAGAATAACTTTCGTTTGCAGGTTAAGACAATGTGGAAGGCTTTTTGGACAGAATGCCACCTCCCTGGCATATGCGCTTCTTCTTCTTGCTTGATGCAATTTAAATACGAGTCATTATGTTTATGTGTAATTTGAAGATAAACTTACTAATTTATTTAGGGAAATGATAAAATGACTCAGTGATTTACTAAATTTAACTACCCTATTGTAACCATCATTTGAAAAATGGATAATCTCCAAAAACCATCATTACCTTCATCCCACCCCCTTATTCTCAGCCCCCAGTCTCTCTATTCCTAGTTTTTTCCATCCCAATTCCCTCCATTCCCCCTTGTTCTCCAAAATATGGTGGATTGATTTAGTAAATGGGTGGGTCATTTTAACATTTTTCTTTATTTATCATAATATTTAATAGAAATTACTATAATTGATGAAAAATAATTAAAAATTAGCTTTTAAATAAATATATGTATATTTATTTATTTATTTATGATTACATATAATACTAATAACATAAAATATGTCTTGAGATGTTTAAAAGAAGTAGTAACTCTTAACTTGATTAATTTTCAACAATGCTATCTAATTTTATAATTATTTTATAAATATCCTATTGAAAGTAAAAAAAAACATAATAAAGTACTTTATTTATAATAAAAAGAAACATAAGTTAGGTAAAAAATATATGGATTTGTTTTAAAGAAATAGCATAGGATTTTTGAATTAAAGTTTGATATATATTTAAAGATATGGAATTAAAATATTTTTAGACTAATAATAATATTTAGAACATATATATATATATATATATATATATATATGTGTGTGTGTGTATATATAAGTTATTATAGATTGAGTCAATATACTCTTATGCCATTAAAATATAGTAAATGTTCATTAAAAGATAGTTATAATATTAAAACTAAAATGGCTATTGCTAAAGACAAGAAGATTAGAGACTCTTGAAACAAAACTAAGAATAAAAAAGGTGTTAAAAAAAGTAAAAAAGACCTTACTCTTGCCTCCATATATATATATATTATTTAATTAAGAAGCTACATAAAATATTATATAAATCATCCAATATGTATTCAACTTGCAAAACAAGATTCTAACATATGCACCACATGGCTAAGTTGTATGACAAGTGGTCAACATATACAACATATAGCCAACTAATTAGCCATGTTTTCAACTTACCAATTACATGTCAACACTTAAGAAGTTAAATCTATGTTTATGAAGCTTTTAAGATGCTTCTTTACAAGATATTATTAAATTTACTTACTTCTATCTACTTCTACCTAATCTCTTTTATATAAATAATTAATAATATAAATATCTATATTTGTGATATAAAGATAAATTAAAGTAGGATAAATATGCAAAAGTAAGACTTTAAGGTTTAAAATAATTTTTATTTAGCTATTATTTTCTATTATTTAGATTTTTTAAAAGAGATAGGTGTATATATATATATATATATATATATATATACATACATACAAACATACATCAAAGGTCTTATTTTAAAATATATATATTTTTATTATAAATAAATTAAAGAATAAAAATTCATTCTATTATTTTTTATTTTAGAAAAAAATTAAAGATTAAGATTTGTTATGAATTCAATAATAAAAAGAATTCTTGTAATTATGTATTTATTTCAAGAATAGCATCACTATACAAAAGATGCTTCTATATTAAATAAATTTATATCATTCATACAAATCTTAAATTATTAATAAGTGTACTGCAATATATTTTTGTTATAATATGAATTTAACATTATATATGGTTCTTAAAAACAACAAAGTCCATAAGATATGTATTTAAGACACTCTTTTTATGCACCAAAAAAAATGTATATAATTAATAATAGATTATTATATTAAAGTTCAAGAAATTTTATCTGTAATCTATTTAATCAAAAAAGATATTATAATTTTAAAATTTAATAATATTAATATAATTTTTAGATGATCAAAATATATTTCAATATGACTTTATTAGATTTAATTTTAACAAAAATCTTCTCTATCACAAATGGCATTTGTATACTTTAGATGATGAAATATAATCATGTATAATTCAAATACTTATAACTTTCTAATAATAAGATATTTTAAATATTAAGAACTTTGAAGATTATTTAAAGGAATTTTTAGTGGTTTCACCTATGAAAAATTATCAAAACATTTATTCAATCATGTGACACTTGACCTTAAAGAAATATTTTTTTATTATAGATCCTATATGCTTTCAAAATATTTAAATATTCAAAAATAATATTATTAAAAAAAATTAAAAATTTTATTAAAAGATCTTTGATTTTTAAATTCTTATAATTTATTTATTAAATAGTGATTTGTCAAACCAAAATATCATATTTTTTATCTTGTATAAAAATTATAATTAGTAAAGAAACAAAAAAAAACTTTAAAAAGTATTCATCAATATTATGGCTTTTAATTATTTTTATATCTAATTAAAGAATACACAAAAAAATAGAAGTAAAGAATGAAATATTTGTAAAAGTATAAATGTTATTCTGAGATTTTTTGTGACAAGTGATACCTCAAAAGATTGAACTATGCTATAAAGTCATATTTTTTTAGTATAAGAAGCTTTCATATTAATGTGATTAAGTTTTTGATAATATTACCTCAAACAAATATTGTTTTGTATTTGGATCATTTCTAATAATGTCATCATTACATAAGCTTAAGTGAAAAAAAATTATTCAAATTAAAATCATACTATAAATATATATATATATATAGGATAATAATAAAGTGATCCAATTAAAGCAACCTATTCTATTTTAACCATCATTGAATCCTTATAGCCTCTATTTCTATTTTTAATTATTCTCCATTCTCAACTATAGTCAAACAAAAAGATGGGGGGGTAGGAATAAGGACAGCAATTGGGAATATGGAAATAGTTGAGAAGGGAAACAATAATTGAAAATAGAGAAATAGTTGGAATGGAGATGGTGTTGAAAAGATATCATGATGGTTTAAACATGTCAGTTGATTTAGTAAAATTTTGAATTGCTTAATTATATATATATATATATATATATATATTTATTTATTTATTTATTTATATTATATTTTTGAATAATTTCTTAAATTTAATATATTTAAATATATGTATATAAAACATATATTGATTATTTAAAAATAAACTTATTTATAAAATAAATAATATACACATATTTTTTGATGCAATATAAGATTTTTTTATATTAATATTCAAATAGATAAAGTATAAATATATTTATATATAAAAAAAGAGAGATATCTCATGTAATTTACAAATAATAAAAAATATATATTAATATTTATTAATATTAAAAAATGATAATAATAATTTTTTATTGAATATTAAATTATTTTTTTGTAATACACACTTTATACTTAATTTTTCTACATATAGAATCTACTTATTAGATAAAATTATTTAATAATGGTTTTAAAAGTATATATATATATATATATATATATATATATACACATTTAATTTTAAAAGAGATGTTAAAAGTACAATATCAAAGTATATTCATGATTATTTTTTTAAAAAATAAAACAAAACAAAACAAAACAAAGAAGTACTATATATATATATATATATATATATATACATAGATAGATAAAAAAAATTTAAAAAGTTGTTAATATTTTATAGAACTTCTAAAATGAAGAAATACATTGGTATCTCTTAAATGTATTAAATCTATTGACACTTATTATAATTATAATAATGTAAATACATATTTTCAAGGACATAAATATTAAAGAACTAAAAGTTCAATACACTTTTGTGTTACTCGAAAAGACTAAAAAAACATTTAAATATGGTATAATATTAAATTAAAATGACTATTATTAAAAATAAAAACATTAGAAAGTCTTCAAACAAGAGTAAGGATTAGAAAGGCATTGACAAGAATGAAGAAGGCTTTACTCTTAACTCCATATATACTGTCTAACTAAGAGCTATATAGTGACATTCTATAAGACATCCAATATGTGTCCAATTTGTGAGACATGTGTTTTAACTTACAAGGCAAGTTTATTATATATGTGCCAAATTGTTAGCTTATACCACAAGCTACCTACATGTGCAATATGTAGCTCACTTATTGATCAAGTTTCTAATTTATAAATCAAATATAAATATGAATAAAGTCAAATATATGTTTATAAAGCTTCTAAGAAGCTTTGCCTTAAGATAATATTGAATCTCTTTACATTTACTTTCTATTTAGCACTTCTTATCTAAATAAATATGTATGTCTATGACACATATTAAGTTTTGGTATTATCTCGATAAACATTATTTTGTGAAAAATGAGATTTCATTTTACATAACTTCATTATTATTCATTATATTTGATGAGGTACCAAGTAGGTGTAGGAAGTTTTTGAAAGAAGTAGAGCTTGTAACCTAGGTAAATGATAAACATGTAGAAGAAAAGTATAAATAAGAAACAAACATATTCTTTTTACTTAACATTCAAAAAATACATACCAATAAGAAGAATTTTAATCTCAAAATATGAAAGTGAAATTTTATATTTAAAATAATTAAATATGTATGTACAATAATTCATGTTTAGATCAAAAGAATGTAGATATATGAATTGGAATTAAACATTTAGTTCAAATATAATATTCAATGAAAAGAATCATGTCAAAATGAAATAATATTAAAAGAATCAACAACATAAATTAAATTTCTAATAAATAGAAGAAGAAGAAGAAGAAGAAATGTTTTGGACTCTTTGACAAATATTTCTATCACAACTAAGAGCCAGACTTCTAGTGGTAATCAATTCTACAAAAATTATAAAATTGTATTACGTTAAAGTAAATAGTAAAAATACAGTAGAATAGGTTTTAGAGGCACCTGAGAGGACCGCAGCAGAGTGTTGTTATCGATGCTCTCTTGGCTCTGCCTCAGTGATGGTGAGGCAGCTGAATGCAAGCTCAGCTTTACTACCGAGCCGTAGAGTGACAATATATATAGAGATATATATATATATATATATATAGAGAGAGAGAGAGAGAGAGAGAGATATATATATATATAAACAGACGTATGTGTATGTGTTTATCATTCCTCTTTGCTCGTCACATATCAATGTGTTGGTGCTCCTATTTCCGTCATGGACTGCATCCTTTGCATCGTATCCGCTTGCAGCTGAATGTTGCGCAGGTTTATGGTCTAGACCACAACTCTTGAATTCAGTAAGTGCCGAATCAACGTCAGGATTCTGCACGCGGGGTGTTAAGGGACGTCATGAAAAAAAAATTGTTCCGAAGAAGAACCGCCAACACCTCAAAACTACGAAGCTCGTTTCAAAGTGACTGGCGCATTGGCTGAAAGGCGTGGCAGTAGTTTCAACGCCGTGGACGGCACCAACGGGCTGAGGTCTGCCGTTATGTTAACATCCACTCCTTATCACGACCAATTTCTACACCCTGACGACCTCTTCCATGCACGTCTCATGTGGTAGTGACTCGACCAAACGGCGAGAGATTCCTCGGTGGCCGATTCCGGTAATCAGCACAACAACGCACGACTTAAAGAGATTTTAAAATAAACAAACAAACAAATAATACTGTGTAACAATCCACATGCGTCGCGTGGAACCATGTCGGGAAAGACTGGAAGCAGTAAATTTCACCACGGAGAAGAAGACTTCAGGCTTGTGGTCCGTCAAGCTCCTCCACCGTTCTGTTGCAGCATGATAATGAAGAAGAATCAGGTTTCTTGTGACTAATGGCATTGAAGAAACATGCTCCTCCTCCTCTTCCTCCTGTATCACCACAACCTAAAGGAAGAGGAATGTCTCTCTCCCCGCTTTCAACATGTGCTTCCCGATGAAGGCAAAAGAGTTTGTATTCCACAACACTGCCTGTCAAGCAGCAATTAATGACAATGTAAAGCAACTTTGCCAACAACTTTGTTGAAGAGTGTTGCTCTAAAATGTGCGCCAACGGCTCTCTCTAACTTTTAAATCATATTATTCCAACATATTGTATATTTTTACTATTTTATATGATCGATGTTCCAAGCTTGTCAATTGTGATATTTTTATATTGTGTAGTTAATATAGTTTAAGACATCTATAGTTTATATCAATTTCTACATCAATTTTAATTAAGATTTTATAATTTTTATTCTTACTTGTGTGTTTCTATAAAACATTATAAAATTTTATTATAGCTTAGAAGTCATGATCATATTACTTGTTCTATCTTGTTAATATAATTGATTTTTTTTATTGAAACTTTTGTATTGTATCATTTGGTGATAGTTAACATGAAGATGTATTTAAGTATAAGTTAAATATTATTAATTTTTTTGTGCCTTAGAGGAAAGCTTTTTTTAATGTAAAATTTAATTTTTATAACATAATGATTTTTTATGCCCTCCATATATTGCTTCTCACAACTAATTTATTAGAAGAAAAAAAAGTTATATAATATTAAAAAAAGATATATCCAAGAAAGATATCAAATATAGAATTTTATATTTCTACTAAATCTTATTATTGAATAATTTGGAATTATTAAAGTATAAGAATTTCTTATACAAAAAATAGATAGTGTAGAATCTAAAATTTATATAATAAAATATATATAGTCATATTATATAATTATTGATAATAAGTTAAAAGATACATAAAATAATATGCAAGAAAAAAATAAAAAAAATAATAATAATAATTGAAAATTATCTTGTATAAATTTAATGATCATAAATGTAAGATATTTTATAAAAATTAAAAAATATATTTACAAAATATAGTTAAAGTTTACATTATCAAATTATGTTTTGACTAAAAAATTTATTATTTTAATAAAATCTGGAAACTAATAAATCAAAATTTTATTATAGATAATAATATTATTATAATTTTAAAATAAATTTTTAATAAAATTCTCAGAAAATTTAAATTAAAATTAAATTTAAATTAAAAATAACTACTCTCAAAATATATAAGATAATTAATGTTTTATTTATTCATACTTATTTTATTTATGTGTAAAGGCTGTAATTAATGCCACCAAAGTTTATATTATTGCCACTATAATTTGTCATCTACTACATATGACCACAATTTTTGCTATTGCCACCATAATCCACTACTTATTTGACATATTACTTTACTTAATTTATTTTAATAGATGATTTTTTTTATGATATAATTTCTTTTTTTAAAACTAATATCAAAAAATGAATCTATTTATTAATAAATAATTAAAATTTTAATAAGAATAAGTTTTTAAAGATGTGAATCTTAAAGAAAGAAATCCTCAATGCACTCTTGTATCATTCAATAGGACTAAAAAATCACTCAAAGATGATATAGTTTTAACTGGAATGGCTATTGCCAAAGACAAGAAGACTAAAAACTCTTAAAACAAGACTAAAGACTAGAAAGGTATTAACAAGTTTGAAGAATGCTTCACTCTTGCCTCTATATTTACTATTAGTTAGGAGCTAGGTGGCAATGTCCTATAGGACCTCCAAAATGTGTTGACTTTACAAGACACATATCTTAACTTGCAAGACAAGTTTTTTATATGTGTACCACATAATTAACTTGTTTCATAAGCTATTAAAATGTGGTTAATCTATTGATTAAGTTTCTAACCTATTAATCAACAATAAACACATATAAAGTTAAAGCAACGTTAATGAAGCTTCTTCAAAGTATTTTTTTTAAAATATTATAAAATAAATTTATTTTTATTTATTTCTATTTAATCAAATAGATAAATATTAGAATAATATGTAGATCTATGACATTATTCTTGTCATGGACATACACATGTAAGCCAGTAATTACATGTATAAATAAGTAGAAATAAGTAAAAATAAGTTAATTCTATAATATTTGCTATAAAAGCTTTCTAGAAGCCTTATAGATGCTGCTTTGACTTCAAAGGTGTCTTTAATTGACTTTTTGGATTAAAAACGTGGTCAATAAGTTGGCCATGTACCACACATGTTGTTAGCTTGAAGACCAAGCTAACTATGTGGCTCATACGTAGAAATACTTGTCTTGTAAGTCAAGGCATGTATCCTACAAAGTCAATACATATTGGAGGTCATATAGAACACCACCATGTAGCCTCTAGTTAGATAGTATATATAGAGACAAGAGTGAAGCCCTCTTCACTCTTGTCAATTGCTTTCTTGCTTCTAGTCTACTTTCAAGGATCTCTAGTTTTCTTATCTTTTGGCAATAACCATTCCAATTTCTTAATTAATATACATATTGCATTATTTCTATTTTGTCATCTTTCTTTGAGAGAAGTCTAACTTATTTATTTGTCTTTATCAAGTTCTTGTCCTTAACAGATTGACAAGAGTCCACTTACAATATCAGAGCTTTGTCTAATCTTGATTAAGATTAGATTATCCTATTCTTTATATAAGACATAAGCCTATTAGAAGTTGTAGGATACCCTCTTCTAAACTGATATTGTCCTTAGTATTTTTTTTGTTTTCAAGTCTTCTCTTTTATTTGTCTTGAACGATATTAGACATCTGTTTTTTTCTAAGTGTTATTATGGCAGAACTTACTTAAATGAAGAGTGCAATGGCACAAATGCAAGAACAGTTGAGAGAGTTAATGCTTGCAATGCAATAAGTCAATTTACCACCACAAGGAGCAACAAGATTGGTAGGAAGTGAAGATATAGAAATCATTGGAGCTACTTCAATATCTATACCAAATCATGTCCTTTTTCTTATGGTGGAACGCCCTTTCAGTGTTAGAAAACCTAGAATTACCCTACTCGAGAAGTTTGATAGCACCAGATCAAAGTTTAGACTATTTATCAATCAAGTACAATTTGTAATTGAACTTCAATCCCAAAGCTATCCAATTCTATGATCACAAGTTAGATTCATTGATATGCTTCTTTCAGGTTTAGTATTATCATGGTTTTCATCTTTTTTTGAATAACGAGTTATAATATTGGATAATCTAGAGGCTTTTTTGGTAGAGTTTCAATCCATGTATAGAAAACATGATACAATTCGTATTGCAACTAATAAGATCCATATTTTGCGATAAGGCAATCAATCACTAATATTATATACTTTACAATTTTGACAACTTGTACCTAATATCAAGTAGGATGATGCTACATTTATTAGCCAATTTCTCTACAGATTACAATATAAGGTAAAAAAATTAATGTTCAACTTATCTGATCCTCAAACATTGAGTCAAGCAATTGACTTTGTTGTAAAGTGTGACAATCGTCTTTTTGAATTTCGATCTGAGAACCGTATATGTGGACTTCAACGTTACTATAATTCAATGGCAACACCAACATCTGTTTAACACATACATTCGGAAGTAGAGGATATGCAAATTGATGCGGTACATTTCAAACCTTTTATTAAGCAAGAAAAGACTTGTTGTCATTAAGAAAGATTGTACTTATATTATAGAGAACCTAAGCACAGTGCTCAATATTATCCAAAGAAGTGATGCAACCATAAAATAACGAGTACGGCAATCAAAAAAGATAGCACATCGGAAAACAAATTTGTTCAGTTACAATAGGAACTGTGCAACTGGAACCTTGTACAATACCTAGTGAAGGTCCTATCCTCTCATCAAAACCCTCTCCATGTTTTACAATAAATGTTATTCTAGAACCTAAACATCACAAAGCCTCTACCTTGCTAGATTCAGGGGCCTCAGTATGTTTCTTAGGTGAAGAATTTGCCAAAAGACATAGCATACTTTTAGTAAAAAGAACTAAACTTGTTCATGTAGAAGTCATAGATAGTCGTCCGTTGTCTTCAGGAGATGTTACTCATAAAATCCTTCCTATAGAGGTAGCAACTAAGGGTCATAGTAGCTCTGTAATATTTAATATCATTAGATCTTCTTCTAAACCAGTCATTTTAGGTTTATCATGACTAGAAAAATATAATCCTAAAATAGATTGGACTTCTCATAGTCTTGACTTTACTGAAAGTATAACTAACAGCGTAGTTAATCAAGTAGAAAGTCATAAGTCCAGTATAATTAAACTTGTATTTGTAGGTGCAAGAGCTTTCTTGCATGGTGCAAAAGAAGGATCACCTTGTGTCATTTATGCCACACATGTATCTACTGGTAGAAAGACTTCAAGTGGCATTTTAAGCCAATATCAAGATTTTCAAGATGTATTTGAGAAAAAAAATGTGGATACACTTCCGAAATATTGTTCCTATGATTGTTCAATTGACCTTCAAGAAGGAGTACAATCGCCATTTGGACCAATCTACAATTTATTACAAAATGAGTTGGCCAAATTCAAGGAATATATTGAAGAAAATTTGGCCAAAAACTTCATACACCATTGCAAATCTCTAACAGAAGCTCCAATTTTATTTGTGAAGAAAAAAGATGGATCATTACAGATGTGTGTCGATTATCGAAGACTCAAGAAAATCACCATCAAGAATAGGTACCCACTACCTTTGATATCTAAACTCTTTAATCAGTTGAATCAAGCTAAGATCTTGTCATGGACATACATTGGAAGATTCTTCGAATATTCTTTTAGAATATTCTCTAAAGATTCTCTAAAGATTCCTTGAGAAGGTTCTAGAAGATTCTTAGAATATTCCCTAAAGATTCTCTTAGAAGGTTCTAGAATATTCTTAGAAGGTTCTAGAATATTCTGATAGATTCTAGGAAGTTGCTCGACAAGTTTCCTAATTAGTAGAAGTTGTTGGAGAAGCGTCCTAGTTAGTGGAAGTAGCTCGAGAAGCTTCCTATTCAGTAGTATATATAGGAGTCGAGGCTGAAGGATTCTTCAGTCTCGACAACACATCTCTTGGAGTTCTAGCTCACCTTTCTGGTGTTGTTCTTGTACTCATCTGTTTAATTTAGTTCTGCCACTTCTTCTTGAACTTCTTGTTAGATTTCAAGTCTGTATTTTGTGTCCGTGACAGTTTGTCGAGACTGCATTTTCACTGGTATCAGAGCTAGTTCCTTCTTGTTAGAGAGTGGATTACCCCTCTTTTTGAAGGTGTGCTAGTGTTTTAGAGGTTGCGGATTACCCTCCTCTAAACTGATATCTCTTCTTTCTCAATATTGGAGCCTTATTCTTCTTGGAGAGAGTGGATTACCCCTCATCTTGGAGTCTTAAGGCGTTTTAGAGGTTGCGGAGTACTCTCCTCTGAACCAATATTGTCCTCTTGTCAAAACTATTTTTTCTTCTTTCTGAAGGTTAGCCGAAGGTTAAGACATTAAAATGGCTGAAAGTTTGGAATCCAAACTAGACGCCATCATAAATGCTCTTGCCTCGTTGTCACATAGGACAACAGAGATCGAAGGAGTCATGGTAGGACTCCATAACAATGGAGCATCTGGGATAGCGCCATCTAAAGCATATCAGCCTCAAACTTCTGCGCCAGAAGAAGCAGTTCTACCTCCATTTCAACAAGATCGAGTAGTCCTACAACGAAAGGAGCCTCGAGTTAGTCTTCCGGATAAGTTTGATGGAACTCGTTCCAAGTTTCGAGGTTTTGTCAACCAAATCAGGTTGATAACAATTTTACAGCCCGAACGTTATCCGACAGAGGAAGCGTGTGTTGGGCTTGTTGGAACCTTGCTTACAGCACAAGCTCTGTCTTGGTTTACTCCCTTGTTTGAGAAGCGATCGCCAATCCTGAGCAACTTTGAAACGTTCTTGGAGGCGTTTGCAGAAGCATTTGGCGAGCATGATAAAGTTCGATGGGCTATAACAAAGATCCGATCGCTACGACAAGGAACACGCTCTGCATCAGTCTATGCCTCGGATTTCAGACAATTGGCAAGTGACATTAATTGGGGTGAAGAGGCGTTGGTGAGTCATTTTTATTGGGGCTTGAAGGATGATGTGAAGGACTTGCTGTTATCTCTTCCTGATCCTCAAACGCTCAACGAAGCTATTAGCCAAGCTGTAAAGTGTGACAACCGCCTATTCCAGCGTCGCCAAGACCAACGTCCAAGACACCAAATGACTCGTTACGACGTGACTATGTCTGCAAATAGCTTAAACTCACATTCGGAGGCAACAGACATGCAAATCGACACGGCGCGTGTCCGATCTCTTACTCCAACAGAGAAGAAACGACGTATGGAGGAAGGGTTATGTTTGTACTGTGGAGAAGAAGGTCACAAGGTTGGAAATTGCCCAAAGAAGCAAAATTGGCACCCTGTCAAGACTAGAAGTGCGATGATTCTGGAAAACGACGACGCCCAGCCACAGTAGGAACCGTGCGGCTGGACAATCTAATATCACGACAACAATCAAGTTCCTCCTTCTTTGTCCAACCTGCCCGTTGTTTTACAATTCCTTTGTTTTTAGGCCCTCAAAAAAAAAAAACTTTAGCTTTATTGGATTCGGGGGCATCTACTTGTTTTTTAGATGAAGAGTTTGCTAAACGCAACAAGATCCGTTTAGTACAGAAGTCCAAACCTGTTCACGTAGAGGTGATAGATGGACGACCCTTATTGTCAGGCAACGTTACCCACGAATCAGAACCTATAGAAGTGGTGTTTAAGGACCATAGTAGTCACGTTATTTTTAACATTATTAGAACCCCATCAAGCCCTGTTATCCTTGGTCTTTCTTGGTTAGAAGATCATAATCTGTCCATTGATTGGAGGCTACGAAGGATAACATTTCCTGAAAAAAATAATAATAAACTTGTTGGTAGAACCTACATGAAGAAATCCATGTTTATTGGAGCGAGAGCGTTCTTAAGATCGTCCAAGGAAGGCGCACCATTTGTCATTTATGCAGCTCCAACTAGTGGCGAGAATATCTCAACATCGAATATACCAGAGCAATATAGAGATTTTAAAGACGTGTTTCAGAAGAAGAACGTCGATATACTGCCGGAACATCGACCATATGATTGCGCCATAGACTTAGAGGAAGGAGCGCAACCACCTTTTGGTCTAATATACAACCTATCGCAGACGGAGTTGGCAGAATTGCGGAAGTACATCAATGAGAATCTAGCCAAGAATTTTATTCGACATTCAAAGTCGCCAGCTGGAGCACCAATCCTATTCGTGAAGAAAAAGGATGGCTCACTGCGGATGTGCGTGGACTACCGAGGACTCAACAAGGTGACCAAGAAAAATCGCTATCCCTTACCTTTGATCTCCGGCCTCTTAGATCAACTTGGAGGTACAAGGATTTTAACAAAGATTGATTTAAGAGGAGCCTACAACCTTGTGCGAATCAAAGAAGGAGATGAATGGAAGATAGCCTTTCGTACAAGGTATGGCCATTTTGAGTACAATGTCATGCCTTTTGGTCTTACCAATGCTCCAGCGGTCTTTCAGCATATGATGAACGACATCTTTCGAGAGTACCTCGATGACTTTGTTGTCATCTATCTGGATGATATTTTGATATTTTCCAAGAATGAAGAAGAACATGAGAAGCACGTTTGTTTGGTTCTTGAAAAACTACGCGAACGAGGACTCTACGCCAAGTTGGAGAAGTGTCAATTTCACCAGAATGAGATGGAATTTTTGGGCTTCATTGCGACTACAGAGGGCTTGAAGATGGATCCAAAAAAGGTAGAAGCAATTATATCTTGGGAAGTTCCGAAGACGGTTAGAGATGTTCAGTGTTTTCTTGGATTTGCTAACTTCTATCGGATCTTCATCAAGAATTATTCTCAAGTTGTTGCACCACTCACGCGTCTAACAAGCAAAGACAAGCTCGAATGGAGATCACAAGCAGCAAAAGCATTTCAAGATCTCAAGACGGCATTCACTACGGCTCCAATCTTGGTACACCCTGACTTTGCAAAGGCTTTCTATTTAGAGACCGATGCTTCAGATTTTGCTTTGGGAGCTGTGCTTTCACAGATGGGCATAGACAAGAAGCTTCACCCAGTTGCGTTCTATTCACGAAAGTTTTCTGCTGCTGAGATCAACTACGAGATCCACGACAAAGAGCTGCTTGCTATAGTGGATGCCTTCCAAGAGTGGCGTCACTTCCTCGAAGGAGCTGCACATCTAGTGACTGTTTATACGGACCACAAGAATTTGGAGTACTTCATGACAGCTCGAATTTTGAATCGTCGTCAAGCTCGATGGAATATGTCTCTATCACGATTTGACTTTATTATCACCTACCGCCCTGGAAAATAGCAAGGATTATCTGACGCATTATCGAGGAGATCGTATCTTGCGCCAAAGGCTGGAGAAGCAGCGTTTGATCAACAATGTACAACATTGTTGAAACCAGAAAAATTCAGGATTTTTGCTACTGTTGCAACTATCGATGACGGCTTCCTCAGCGAGGTACGTACTGCGACCATTGAGGATTCTATAGCTCTTGACATCAAACAACGTGTCGATAATGACAAGTTTAAGGTGGAGGGAGATCTTCTGTATTTTGAGGAGCGGTTGTATATCCCAAAAGGACCAACTCGACTCCGAGTACTTCAATCTCGCCACGACTTTCCAGCTGCGGGACATTTTGGATTCAACAAGACTTTGGAGCTCATTTCACGAGATTTTTGGTGGCCCCAAATGTGGAAGGATGTGAAAGAATTTGTCCTTTCTTGTAATGTTTGTTCAAGATTCAAGATCCCTCGACATCGTCCATATGGACTTCTCCAGTCATTGCCTATTCTGCACCGACCATGGTCTTCAGTTTCTATGGACTTCATTACGGACCTATCGCCATCGAATTCATTTGACAGCATCTTTGTTGTGGTGGATCGATTTACAAAGATGGCGCATTTCGTGCCTTGCAAGAAAACATCGTCAAGTGAAGACACCGCAAGACTCTTTCTTCATAACATATATCGTTATCATGGCCTACCAGATGATATCGTGTCGGATCGAGGTACTCAGTTTGTATCCAAGTTTTGGAGGTCCCTCTTTGAGTTATTGAAGGTGGATATTAAGCTCTCTTCGGCTTTTCATCCTCAAACTGACGGTCAAACGGAGCGGGTGAATCAAGTTTTGGAGCAATATTTACGATGCACCATCAACTATCAACAAGATGATTGGACTGCATATCTACCGCTTGCTGAGTTCGCATACAACAACACTCTTCATGCGTCAACTCAACAAACACCATTCTTCTTCAACTACGGATACCACCCCAAGCTCGATTTATTGAGTTCTTCAGCAAATAACAACCCAGCAGCTGAAGGATTTGTGAAGCAACTATCGGAGCTTCAAGCGACGTTGAAGCTTCAATTGCAATCTGCCCAAGAGAGTTACAAGGCATCTGCAGATAAATATCGAAATGAGGTGCCTACTTTTAAAGTTGGAAGTAAAGTATGGCTTCTTCGACGGAATATCAAGACCAAGCGGCCATGTGACAAATTGGACTATCGGAGATTAGGGCCATTTGTTATCGGGAAGCAGATCAATCCGGTGGCATATCGTCTGGAGTTACCAACTACTATGAAGGTACATCCAGTCTTTCACGTGTCTTTGTTGGAACCTTATCGAGAGTCAGCTTTTCCCCAAAGAGTACAAAGTCCGCCACTAAGTATCGAAATTGAAAACCATGAGGAATACGAGGTGGAAAAGGTACTAGATTCACGGCGTAATAGAAGAAAATTGGAGTATTTAGTGCATTGGAGTGGATACGACATCAATGAACGAACGTGGGAGCGTGCCGAAAATCTTGCCAATGCGCCAAAAAAGGTACAAGAATTTCATCAACGATATCCTTATAAACCTAAGCCGATTCAACGATAGCTTCTTGCTGAAGCTTGCTCATCAAGTAGCATAAAAAGGGAGGAGGGCACCTCCAAAACCCATAGTTCGATAGTGTAGAACTTTGTTAGCAACTGTAGTTTGCTCTCATCATTTTAGCCTTTAGACATGGATAGTCAAGATACTACACTTGTTATGTCATCTCAAGCGACTAGCTCACGAAGACGACCGCGAGATGAAGAACCGCCTGCACCACGACGACGTCGGAGGATACCGAGCAACAGATCGCTAGTAATTGTATTTGAGGTCGAGCCTGCCTACGACGGTCAGCCAAAAGGTGTGTTTGGAGGACAGTTTCACAATGAAGACACAGAAGTCCACGCTTGGTCAGAGGTTGAAGGTGTTGGTCACTACCGTTGGCTCCAAGGGCCGATGAATCATTTGCCTCGCAAACAACAATTGGAATTTATAGCGGATGTGATGCGACAGATTTTCATTTTCTTGCGTTGGTATTGACTGATAACAACATTGCTTCTCGGAGACCTCGAAGCCAGAAGAGGAGGTGATGTCATGGACATACATTGGAAGATTCTTCGAATATTCTTTTAGAATATTCTCTAAAGATTCTCTAAAGATTCCTTGAGAAGGTTCTAGAAGATTCTTAGAATATTCCCTAAAGATTCTCTTAGAAGGTTCTAGAATATTCTTAGAAGGTTCTAGAATATTCTGATAGATTCTAGGAAGTTGCTCGACAAGTTTCCTAATTAGTAGAAGTTGTTGGAGAAGCGTCCTAATTAGTGGAAGTAGCTCGAGAAGCTTCCTATTCAGTAGTATATATAGGAGTCGAGGCTGAAGGATTCTTCAGTCTCGACAACACATCTCTTGGAGTTCTAGCTCACCTTTCTGGTGTTGTTCTTGTACTCATCTGTTTAATTTAGTTCTGCCACTTCTTCTTGAACTTCTTGTTAGATTTCAAGTCTGTATTTTGTGTCCGTGACAGATCTATACAAAAATAGATCTACGAGGAACATACAATCTAGTACGCATCAAAGAAAGAGATGAATGGAAGACTGCATCTCGAACAAGGTATGGACATTTCGAATACAATGTCATACTTTTTGGACTTACAAATGTACTATTAGCATTCCAACATCTAATGAATGATGTCTTTTGGGAGTTTTTAGATGATTTTATTGTCTATTACCTAGATAACATCTTATCCTATTCTAAGAACTTAGATGAATATGAACTTCATGTTCGTCATGTGTTACAAAAACTAAGAGATGCGGGACTCTATTCCAACTTAGAAAAGTATGTATTTCACACTACTCAAGTCGACTTCTTAGGATACATCATTTCAAATGATGGACTTATGATGGATCGTAAGAAAGTTCAAACTATTATGGATTGGAAGATCCCAAAAACGGTAAGAGATGTCCAATGCTTTTTGAGATTTGCCAACTACTATCGGATCTTCATCAATGACTTCTTTCAAGTTGCAGCTCCACTTACATGTTTGACTTGTAAAGACAAACTTCAATAGAACCAAGAAGCCGAAGTAGTATTTGAAGCTTTAAAGATAGGCTTTGTTTTTGCACCAATCTTATATTGCGTTGATTTTTCTAAGCCATTTTTTATAGAAACACATGCATCAGACTTTGCTTTAGGTGTCGTATTATTACAAATGGGAATAGATGATAAACTTCATCCAATAGTTTTTCATTCCAAAAAAATTTCAATAGCCGAGATCAACTACAATATCTACAACAATGAACTTCTTGCAATAGTAGATTTGTTTCAAGAATGGTGCCATTATCTAAAAGGTACTCCAAGTCTAATCATCATATATACAGATCACAAGAACCTTGAATATTTTATGTCACTACGTATTTTGAATCGTCGCCAAGCCCGTTGGAGTATGTATTTATCAAGATTTGAATTCAAGATTACTTATCGACCAAGAAAACAACAAGGTTTGTTAGATGTACTCTTTAGACAACTTTACCTTGTATCAAAGGAAGGAGATGTCGCTTTTGATCAACAATGGACAATTCTCTTAAAGCCAGAGCATCTTCATCTTTGAGCAATGAAATCAACACTAACTGTTGATTCAACTTTCATTAAGCAAGTTTAGTCATGTATGTCTTGTGATCCTCTTATTCGTGATATTAAGAAAAATCTTTCAACGTCTTATGATACTTCCAAGTTTGGATTCAAGAACAATCTATTATATTTCGAGGGATGCCTATATGTTCCAAAAGGTGAAGCTCGATTACATGTTCTTCAAGTTCGTCATGACTTTCCAGCAAGATGACATTTTGGATAGAATAAAACTTTCGAATTAATATCCAAGGATTTTTGGTGGCTCCAAATATAAAAAGAAGTCAAAGATTTTATACAATCTTGTGATATTTACTCAAGATCAAAAATTCCTCATCATCGACCCTACGGACTTCTTCAGCCACTACCCATTCCAGAACAACCATGGTCTTCTGTTTCTTTAGACTTCATCATGGATCTTCCAATCTCATGTTCTTATGATTCTATATTCGTGATAGTAGATCTTTTTATCAAGATGGTACATTTTATACCATGTACAAAATATATCACATGTGAAGAAATAGCTAAGCTCTTTCTTGATAATATCTATCGCTATCATGGATTACTCAAGGATATTATATCTGATAAGAGAACTCAATTTCTATCAAGATTTTTGCGGACTCTTTTCAAGTTTTTAAAAGTGGATATAAAACTATCATCGACATTCCATCCTCAAACTGATGGACAAACGGAGTGTGTTAATCAAGTTTTGGAGCAGCATTTAAGATGTATCATCAACTATCAACAAGATGATTTGACAATTCTTTTGCCATTGGTAGAGTTTGCTTACAATAATACAGTACATTTTTCTACAAAACAAACACCTTTCTTTGCCAATTATGGTTATCATCCACAACTTGATACTTTTGACTTTTTAAAAGTTGATAATCCTACGGCGAAAGATTTGGCAATTCATTTGTCAAAGCTATATGCAATGATGAAGGCTCAGTTAAAAGAAGCTCAAAAACAATAAAAGATCAATGCATATGTCTATCGAAAGGAACAACCACCATTCCACATGGGTGATAAGGTATGGTTACTTCATCGCAATATCAAGACTACTCATCCTTGTAAGAAGTTGGACTATCGAAGGCTTGGACGATTTTTTATTTCTGTACAAATCAATCTAGTTGCATATGATTTACACGTACCAGAGTCAATGAAATTCCATCTAGTATTCCATGTGTCTTTTCCTTGAACTATACAAGACAGTGGACATACCAAGAAAAAGACAAGCTCCACCTCCTCCTATAGAAGTGGACAATAATGAAGAGTTTGAAGTGGAAGAAGTCTTAGATTCAAGGCGGCGCCAAAATAAATTGAAATATCTTGTCCATTGCACGTATATGATATTATTGAATACACATGGGAGCCAGTAACGAGTCTTACAAATAGAGCAAAGGTAGTGGAAGCTTTTTATTGACGACATCTATCAAAATCAAGATGAAATCCTTTCTTATAAAAGAAATAAGATCTAGGCAAGATAACATTCTACTTTCAATCCTTATTTGTAGTTTCTTTGTAGTTGTGACGCTGAAGAGATGGAAAACCAAAAACCAGTGGATTTGACTCAAGAGCCTTTGTTTTCTCACTTGTCAGACAAGACATTATGATTGTCACAACCTTCAAGACGATACAATCGACATGAAGATCTTCAAGAACGATATGTTCTTCTTCAAATAGATGGTGAGATACAACGACTTTGATATCACAACCTTAGAAGTGACTCCCAATATTTGGTGATTTTACTAGAAATGAGAACAAGTCCTAACGGTGTTCCAAATATTTTATTCGAAGAAAGTTATGAAGGCTTCAACAACAATCAAATAATTGGGTGGTCTTCTTGCCTTGGTATAGGATACTATTGATGGTTGAAAGGCCCTATCAATCATCTTTGAAGAGAACAAAGATCAAAGTATGTGGCAAATATAATTCGTCACATCATAGATTTTTTCAACATATGATGACCACTCCTTGTAGAACTTGTTCCTAAAAGAGAAGGTAATATCATGGACATATACATGTAAGCTAGTAATTACATATATAAATATATAGAAATAAATAAAAATAACTAAAAGTAAGTTAATTCTATAATATTTACTATAGAAGCTTTCTAGAAGCTTTATAGATGTTGCTTTAACTTTATAGGTGTCTTTAATTGACTTTTTGGATTAAAAACATGATCAACAAGTTGGCCATGTACCACACATGTTGTTATCTTGAAGACGAAGCTAATTATGTGGCTCATACGTAGAAAAACTTACCTTATAAGTCAAAACATGTGTCCTACAAAGTCAATACATATTGGAGGTCCTAGAGAACATTGCCACGTAGTCCTTAATTAGATAGTATATATAGAGACAAAAGTAAAGCCCTCTTCACTCTTGTCAATTCTTTTCTTGCTTCTAGTCTAGTTTCAAGGGTCTCTAGTTTTCTTGTCTTTTGGCAATAGCCATTCTAGTTTTTTTTTAATATGCATATTGAGTTATTTCTATTTTATCATCTTTCTTTGAAAAAAGTCTCACTTGTTTATTTGTCTTTATCAAGTTCTTGTTCTTCACAATCTCTTCTTTTAGAAACAAGTTTCATAGGGAGCAATCATCATATATTGAAAAAATTATAGATGTAAATTGTGTTTGCTACATATTATGATCTGTGTTCTCTTCAAAGATGGTTGATAGGTCTTCTCAACTATTGATAGTGTTCTATACCAAGGCAGATAGACAATCCTATTGTTTGATTTTTGTTAAAGCCTTTGTAACTTTCTTCAAAATAAACATTTGAAATACCATCAAAATTTGTTTCTATCTCTTATAAAATTATCAAATATCAAAAGACTCTTCCAAGGTTATGATACTAAACACATTATATTTTGCCATCTATTTGGAGAAGGACATGTCATTTTTAAGGATCTTCATGTTGATAAGATTTTCTTGAAAGTTATAACAATCACAATGTCTTCTTTAACAAGTTAGCAAGTGATAATTCTTGAATTGAATCTATTGATTATTTATTCTCCATCTCTTTAGTAATATAAATAAACAAAAGTTACAAACAAAAATAGAAGATAGAATGTTATCTTTCCTAGATCTAATTTCTTTTGTAATAAAGATTTGTCATTCTTCATCTTGGTTTTAATAGATTTTGTCAATGAAAAGCTTCAACCTTCTTTGTTGCATTTGGAAGATTCTTTATTAGCTTCTATGTGTGTTCATTAAAATCATATTTGTACCAATGAACAAGATATTTTAATCTATTTTGATATTACCTTCAATCTAAGACTTCTTCTATTTTAAACTCTTGATTATTATCCACTTCTATATGAGGAAGTAGCATTTGTCTTCTTTCCAAGATATTCATTGTCTTATATTGTTCAAAAAGAGATATTTAGAATATGGGATGGATCTTCAAAGAATTCAATAGATGTAATCAATAAGTAACAAGATTGACTTATTCACAAATAAGAAAAGATCTAAGCCTACAATAGTCTAATTTGTCACAAAGATAAATTGTCTTTATATTACGACAAAGTAACCATACCTTATCATATACATTGAATTGTGGTTGTTCTTTAGGATAGACATTCGCATTGATCTTTTGTCATTCTTGAGCTTTCTTTAACTATGCCTTCATTTTTATATGTAGCTCTAACAAATAACTTGCTAAATCTTTTACCATAAGATTATCAATTTTTGAAAAGTTAAAAGTATCAAGTTATGGATGAAAACCATAATTTAAAAAAAAAGATATTTTTTAAATAAAAGAATGTACCAAATTATCATATGCAAACTTTGCTAATAGCAAAAGTATTGTTCAATTATCTTAATGATAGTTGATGGTATACTTCAAATATTGCTCCAAAACTTAATTCATCTATTTTATTTGCCCATCAATTTAAGAAAGAAAAGCTAAAGAAACCTTTATATCCACCTTCAAAATCTTTAAAAAGATTTTTTAGAATCTTGATACAAATTGAATCTTCCAATCTAATATAATATCTTTGGACAATCTATAATAGCCATAGATGTTGTTAACAATAAGTTTAGTCATTTTTTTTACCTATAATAGATTTTATATATAGTATAAAATATATCATCTTAGTATATAAAATGTGCCATCTGAAAAGTCATAACAAGCTTGAAGAACATGTAATTATTTTTCACATTTTAGAATATATAATTGTCCCTCAAAATAGAATAGATTATTTTTGAAATCAAATTTAGAAGTATCATGAGACTTAGAAGAATTATTCTTGATATCATAAACAAGAGGATCAAAGGACATACTTGATTGAGTTTTTTTGACAAAAGTTGAATCAATAGTCAATGTTGATTTTATTGCTCAATGATGAAAATGCTCAAGCTTGAAGAAAATTGTTCTTTATTGATCAAAAGCTATATTTTTTTCTTTTGATATAAGATAAGAATGTTTAAAAAGAACATGTAAAAAACCTTATAGTTTTTTAAGTTGATAGATAATCTTAAAATCAAATCTTCATAAAGACATGCTTCAGCAAGCTTTCAAATAATTCAAAACATGTGCTAATATGAAGTATTCAAGGTTCTTGGAATTTGCATATTTAGTGATTAGATTAGAATTTCCTTATAGATAATGATGCCATTCTTTAAATGAATCTATAATTGTAAGAAGTTCTTTGTTATAGAATTCATAATTAATCTCAGCTACTAAAAAAACTTTAGAATGAAAAGCTACTCAGTGGAAATTATCATTTGCTGCTATTTGTGATAAAAGAATATCTATGGAAAAATTTGATGCATATTTTTTAATAAAGAATTCTTTTAAAAAGTTGACATAATACAAAATTGGTGCAGAAATAAATGTTGTCTTTAAGGCTTCAAAAGATATTTCAATTTCTTTGATTTACTCAAGTTTGTCTTTACATATCATGTATGTAAGAAGAGCCGCAACTTAAAGGAAGTTCTTAATAAAGATCCAATAATAATTGATAAATCTCAAAAAATATTATAATTTTTATTATTTTTGAAATCTTTTCATCTATGATAGTCTGAACCTTCTTAAGATCTATCAAAAGACCATCATTTGAAATGATGTATTTTAAGAAGTCAAATTGAATAATGTAAAATATATACTTTTCCATCTTGGCATATAATCTTACATCTCTTAGTTTTTGTAACATACAATGAACATGAACTTCATGTTTTTTTGTATTCTTAAAATAAAATAAGTTTTAATCTATATAGTAGACATTAAAATCATTAAGAAACTCACAAAAGATATCATTTATTAGATGTTGAAAAGTAGTTGATACATTTGTGATTCCAAAAGTCATAAAATTATATTTAAAATGTCCATAATTAATTCAAAATGTAATTTTTTATTTATCTCTTTTTTTTAATATATACCTGATTGTATGTTCTTTGTAGATCTATCTTTGTATACTTCTTTTTTGATTTAATTGATATAAAAGTCTTAAAATCAAAAACAGAAGATATTTATTCTTCATGGTGATCTTGTTGAATTCTTGATAGTCTACACACATTTGCAAAGATCCATCTTTTTTCTTTATAAATAAGATAAGAGTTTGAGTTGGAAATTTAGAATAATATATGAAGTTTTTAGCCAAATTATTTTTAATATATTCTTTGAATGCAGCCAATTCATTTTATAATAAGATATAGATTTGTCCAAATAGTGGTTGAATTCCTTCTTGAAGATCAATAGAACAATCATAAGAATAATGTTTTAAAAGAATATCTCCATTTATCTTTTTAAAAATATCTTAATAATTTTGTTATTGGCTTGGAATATTAATTAATATCTTTTTACTATCAACAATAGGTATGATATATATAAGAAAAGTTGATCCTTCTTTTATAGCATGCATAAAAGCTTTTGCACCTACAAATAACGGTTTGGATATATTGATCTTACAAGTTTCTACTTGCCTAGCAAAATCTTAGACTAAACTATAGAAAAAATTAAGATTATAAAAAATCCATTCTATTTTAGAATTATATCTTTTTAATTATAATAATCCTAAAATAATTAGATTAGAAGGAAATTTAATCACATTAAATATTAATAAACTATTATGACGGCTAATTACTATTTTTATATGATTAATTTCATGAATAACATCCTTAGAAGATAATAAATAACTATCTATTACTTCTACATGTATAGATTTATTTTTTTGAATTAAAAATGTATCATATTTTTTAATAAAATATTTGTCTATAAAATAGGATAAGGTCTTGAATTTAATAAGGCTAAGACTTAGTAATTTTTTAGTCCTAAAATAACTTCTATTATAAAATAAGGTGAAGGATCTGAAGAGAGAATAAGACATTTATTAGGAGTTACATAAGATTCCAGCCGCATTGTCTCTATTGTAGCTAGAGGAATTTGTTTTTTGATACATCATCTTCTTTGATAACTATGCTCTTTATTTTGTGATTATGTTTTTTTTTTAGACAATGTCAAAGAGTGTGCTTGGATTTTCTACAATATATGCATAAATATTCTTAATGACAATAAGTCTTTTCTTATTGAATAAGAAGTTTAAAACGTATCTTATTAATTTATATTAGTTTCAACTTTGATAAATAAATTTTTGAAAACTTAAAAATTATCGTTATTACTTGATTTATTCATCTCCATCCAAATCTTTGTTCTTCATGTCTTTCAAATAATTGATTGTGACATGTAATAGCTTGAGCAATAAATTATTTCAAAGTTATTACTTTTGGCATTATCAATAACAAATCTATAATGTTGTCCTTCAACACATATTGAATTTAATTAATAAGGACTTTGTCATTTCATTCTACATCACTAAAAAATATTTGGAATTTAGCAACATATATGATAGTTGACTGTGATCTTTGTTGTAAAGATAAGAGATTAGTCTTTGCAACTCTTTTTCAATAATTTTCTCCAAATGTGGCCGTAAACACTTCTAAGAATGAATTCAAATCATAAAAGAGTCATAAATCTTTTTTTCTCAAAGGTGCAAATCAAAAGAGAGCACTTTCATATAGAAGTGTGCTTATGAATCCAACTTAAGTAAATCCATTAAAGTATTGGAAGAGATGCAATCTTAGATAGAGCTTGATTTATTGCAAAAATCCTTAAAATTTTGAACTTGTTCCATCAAACTTCTTAGATATACTAATCTTTGTTCCTACCATACTTGTAGGAGAAAAACTTTTTAGATTTGGTTGTAAGGTCAATCTACTTATTTCTTTCAATTGTACAACTTCTTGACATAGACTTTGAATTTCTTCCATAGGCATAGCATTAGTATTCCCATAGTTGGTACTCGTGATGCATGAAATTTCTATCCTAAGAGTGTTGACAAGTTCATAAAGATTTGCAATAGTTACAAATTTATTTTCACTTCCAAAAAATAACAAAATCCTATCATTTTCAAAAATAATAAATTATAAAAACATGACAAAATCGTACTATTTTAAATAATATCATGACAACATAAAAAAATCCTATTATTTTTTAAAATAATAAATTATAAAAATATAATAAAATCTTATTATTTCCAAAAATATTCCTATTTTTTAAATCTTAATAAGCTCAAAAATATAAATATATTTAATTACACATAAAAATCCAATACCAAAAAATATTTATTATTTAATTATATACTTAAAAATTATAACATTATTTTTTTATTGAATTTTTAAAATAAATTCAAATAAATAAATATATATATA